>NW_024628277.1:0-2418 GCF_008729295.1 Plectropomus leopardus | reverse complement strand
TTTAGAGAAATACTGTGGTGACTTCAGCAAACTTTTTCAGCTACAAATTCTGTCTATCAAAACTTTCAGTAAAGATGAAAAAAAAAATAAGAAGACGCAAACAGTTTGAAACAATAAAATAATCAAATAAAATTAGAACAAAACTAAGTGAGAAGCACCAGATCTGAAACTGACTATGACTCACCCGTTCTCCTCTGCTGCCTGGACCTCCTGTTTGGGTTTGTCCGTTTTTGGAGCTGTCAATAAAAAAAAAATAAAGTGTGCTTATGTTGAAAGTAAAGAAACAGAAACCGACCCGGCAGATTTTCGCCGTGTGAATATCTTACCCTCATTTTTACACTCATCCTGAAACGTCACCTTCTTCTCCTGCAGAAAACACAAAATAATGTCAGCGAGCATTTAAAAATCTGATGTAATACGTCCTTTTTTAGCTATTTAAAGCACAGATTAGGTCTATATTAGGGCTGTCAAATGATTATTTTTTTAAAAATTGCGATTCATCTCTGAATTTCAATAGTGAACTGTGATTAGTCACATTTTTAAATTTCCATTTACTTTTGAACAAGCTATTGCAGAGTTTTCTGTCGGGATTGTGTCGCAAAAAAACAGGTTTTTTAAGCTGAAACATGATGCTGTTTGTGCCTAAAGATAATCACATGTTAAACACAACATTCAGACTATTTCAATGATGTCAGAAAAAAAGCGGATTTTTGTGTCAGTGCGACTGAAAAGGGTGCAGACCGGCTTAAAACAAACGAACCTTTTCTTCTCTTCTTCTTCTTCTTCACATAATTATTTCTGTCCTCATCTGACTGTCCATTCTTATTCATATTTTTATTATAGCCTATATCAGTAAACACATAGAAATAATACATTTTTGAACAATTTTATAAATGTATTTGGTCAATGTTCAGAGACTGTATGCACTGGTTCTGGTTTCTTAGGGTTTCCTGGGTTTCCTCTGCAGGCCTCCTTTGTTAAAATATATCACACTGTTTTTGACATTTGTGCTAAATCAAATCAAATGAAATAAAAATGGTGTAACTGAGCTGTAACTGTAGCTCCAGTAAACTGTGCATCGAGACTTTGAGAAGTTTCTGTGTCTCCGCTAAACAATTACTTACAAAAGTAACTTATCGTAGATTGCAGAAACGTGTAACGACGTCTTTTCAGTTTTTGTGCTGATTGAGCTGCCATGGTTACAACAGATTGACAGGCGTGGGGCGTGGCTTACCTGAACACGCGGTGCGGTCACAGCAGCAGGCGAGGCAGCAGCGGGAGGCGGGGCAGCGGCGGGAGGCGGGGCAACGGCGGGAGGCGGGGCAGCGGCGGGTTTCTTCTCCTTCTGGTCTTCGGCTGTTTTGGGCGGAGGCTCAGGCGGCTGGGGGACCACTTTGACCACCCAGCTCAACATCCTCCAAACACACAAACAGCAACCATCACTGCTGAACGTTCAGTAAACAGTGAAAAAATCAGCCGCATTTCTTTTAAAAACGTGAGCAACAAAAGAAGAAATGACCCCAAAATTAGCAAGAAACTAGCAAAAAGTAGAAAGAAAGAAAATCTCCTGAAAATCAGTAAATTAAATAAATAATTAAAATAAAAACTAAATTTTAAAAAGTTTTTTAAAAAAACAACAAAGACCTTTGAAAAAGTGCCTTGAAATTATAATAATTCTGTAACGTGCACGTATGTTAAGTATACTTTTTTACACCTTTTTCAGCACATTTTTCAAAGAAATTCCATTAATTTGCTCAGGATGCAAAGGTTAAAATATTTGTGAAATATTTCTAAAAGCGGCACAAGAAAAGTGATGTTGCTCCAGGTTTTCAAGGGTTCAATAATCTGTGAATTCAAAACACAACTTTAGTGAAAGTAAGAGGTATCGTCAGTATGTTGTAGTCAAAGTATCACAAGTAAATGAACTTGTTTTGCAGTAAAATGCTATAATAATTATATATGTCATGTGCAAAGTCTGATGTTTCAACTCAAAACTCTGTTGATTATTGCTGCGTCAATCATATGAAAATAAAACAACTAAACTGTCCCTCGCAGTATCTCAGGTCAGCATTCAGTGTGTTGACTTCCGAAAGTCACAGTAAGTTTGTAAAGTTTTGGATCTTTAAAATAAAATCCTTTGAGGCTAAAAGTAAATGACATGAAAAAATAAAGACATAAAATGGTAACAAATGTTAGTGTATAGAGGTACAAGAAAAAACTCAGCAGTTTGTTACTTTTAGGTTTTTTTCCTGCAAAATATGATGAACTTTACCAAGAGATGGACTGTTTTTCCTTTTTGTTTGTTTGTTTCCTTTCTTTAAAAAAAATACTATATATTAGCTGACTGTCAAAGCACTTTGTAAACAACTGTTTTTAAATGTGCTGTATAAATAAAGTTAAAGTTGCTATTATTATTAA
>NW_024628276.1:0-3195 GCF_008729295.1 Plectropomus leopardus | reverse complement strand
ATATATAGAGAGAAAAATATCATAGCACTTTTACTTTTAACACTTGAAGTACTTTGTCCTTACTTTTACTCGAATAAAATTTTCATGCAGCACTTGGTGTGGTATTAGTACATAAGTAAAGGATCCGAATACTTCTTTCACACACAAATTCTAAAAATTGAGGGAAATATGTCCCCTGGATTCCCCTGAAAGCTGCATCTATCATATCAATGACTAAGTAAATAAAGATATGGCTACATAACAAGTTGCAACACAGAATTTTTAGGTGATTTTAAGCTGCCAAAAAGGGTCCAAAACTACCCGACTGCACCCTGATGTCTCAGACTGTATGGGACTGTTTTTACACTGATCAGCTCTCACACAGATGGATGTATTTTGGATGTCTCAGCTCACTTGTCCTCCCTGCTGAGACAGAAAAGTCCCGCTTTATATGATCCAGGTCCGGTTTATATGATCCAGAGCTGCTGCTGGGATGAGGCCCGGTGGGCGTGGCTTCCCGGTTCTCCCGAAGAGGAACCTCTACGTCATCCTGCCCATATAAGGCATATGACTTCCTCCACAGGATGGATCATAATAAACATTAACAGCAGTCCGTCTTATAAAAGGCTATAATTTATATCTAATGGAGCCAAAATCGGGCTGCAAATGAGCTCGTGCGTATTTGATGTAAAACAAGTTACGTTTTATTTATTTAAACAAAAAGGAAGACGCGTTTTGTTACAGTGTAACAACATGAATGGATGGATTGAAAGCTCTGATTTAATCTAACAGATAAAACTCACCTCTCCGTTTAACCAAAAAACACGTATTTCAATTATAAAGGCGCAAAATAAGCTGTTTAAATAACGTGTGGCGTCTCTGTCCGCAGCGGTGCCTCCTCCGTGCGCTCTCATGCCTACAGGCTTGTTTACAGTCGCCTCTTCCCGGCATTAACGTCACCGGCCGACGCGCGCTCTGGGCGTGGAGGTAGAGCCAACTGACCAATCAGAGCGCGCCAAAGCCCTGGCAGCAGGAGCGCGTGTGTGCGTGTATAAAAAGGCACGTATTGCCCCATCTGAACACACCTCACCAAGCACCAAGAGCAGCAACATCAACTCACAGGAGTTTAAACTTTTCCCTCCACAGAAGAAAACACTGGAAAAGACTTTTACCTGCTACTGAGACAGCTTGTGTTGGACTTTACTTTCACTCTGTGTTTGTTTTTGGAGTGATTTTTGGACAGTTTGAGAGCGGAGGAGTGCCTGAGTTGATGCATGCGCTCTGCTGACACAGACATTTGATTATCGAGAGTTTCTAAAAGCAGCTGGTAAGCTCTCTTTTTCCTTCCGACTTTATGTCTACAAAGATGGAACAGCCTTTCTATCATGACGACTCTTTTCTGTCGGCTTACGGCCACTCAGATGCAGCAATGCACGACTACAAACTGCTAAAGCAGAATATGAATTTGAACTTGACAGAGCCCTATCGCAACCTGAAATCCCAGCTGAGAGCCGAGACAGACCCGTACCAAGCGGGGCACCAAGACGTGGGGTCCCTGAAGCTGGCATCCCCAGAGCTCGAGCGGCTCATCATCCAAAACAGTAACGGTGTGATCACCACTCCCACCCCGGGACAGTACTTCTACAACCGGGGGATCACCGATGAGCAGGAGGGCTTCGCGGAGGGGTTCGTGAAAGCCCTGGACGAGCTGCACAAGATGAACCAGATGCCCCCTCCCAACGTGTCCATCGGCGCCGGTGGAGTTACTACGTGCGCGCCGGCGGCCTCTAGCGTCTTCGGCTCCTCCCTGCAGCCGGAGCCTCCCATCTACACCACACTGAACGCCTACTGTCCCAACACGAGTCTGTCTTCTGCGTCCAGCTACCCCACCGCCACCATCAGCTACCTGCCGCCGCACCAGCAGAGCCACCAGCAGACCTCGACGCACGGCGCGCACCCGTTCCAGCACTCCCTCCCCGGCTCCGGGCTCCATCCGCAGCGGCTGGTCGCGCTCAAAGAGGAGCCCCAAACCGTGCCTGATCTCCTCAGCAGCGACGGCTCGCCTCCAATGTCCCCGATCGATCTGGAGACCCAGGAGCGCATCAAGGCGGAGCGCAAGAGGCTGCGGAACCGGCTAGCGGCCACCAAATGTCGGCGGCGCAAGCTGGAGCGCATCGCCCGGCTGGAGGACAAGGTGAAGGGGCTGAAGAACGACAACGCGGGGCTCTCCAACACGGCTTCGGTGCTCCGGGATCAGGTCGCCCAGCTCAAACAGAAAGTCCTGACGCACGTGAGCAGCGGCTGTCAGCTGATGCTCACGAGCAAGCTGGAGGCGTTTTAGGCACCAGAGACTACTAACTGACTGAAAAGTAATAACACTGGAGGTCTGCATGCGCAGCGCTGGTTCACCGGCCGGTGTGTGTCAGCAGCACGGGGCCGAGGCAAGCTGTGTGTAGACAACTCTGTGGGCCATTTAGGGTGAAAAGACTGATTTGAAATGGTACTTCCGGATGCTGGACATCGCTGAAAAGCACCATTCAACCCCTGACACCGGGGCAGCATCCAGACTGAGCAGACACTGAGCAGACGCAGCGGGCAGACAGGCCCGGAGGTTTACTAATGGTAGAAAATGGGAACGATTATTGTATGTCTTTGTATTTTTGCAACTGATATTGTGATGCAATGCTGCATTTATTCATTGTGTAAATTATTTTTGTTTGTCTGGTTGATCCAAACAAACTAATGATGTCCAATGTTTACAATGTCTCTTTTTTTTTATTTGTGATGTGTATTTAAGTAAAGTGTCTTAAAATGAAACAGAAATGGTGCTCTTGAGTGTTTGTTTTTATGATTTTTTTTAAATGCACACGGAAGGAGTGAGGAGGTTTCTTTCCTACCATAATGTAACCATAACACTGTAAAATATGACAAGTTCATTTTACCCAAAATAATCTTGGAAACAGATTGCCTTGAAAAGAAGTAAATATAAATAGTAATCTCGATCTATGTTTGCTTTATATCTAAATTTTATGTTTAATCAACATTTACCTTTTATTTGCTTTTTTCCCCAGCAATCTTTTTCCAATGTTACTTTGGGTAAGACCAACATGTCAAATTTTACAGTGCAGATGTGCAACACTGTAAAATTTGACAAATTGATTTTACCCCAAAAAAACTAGTAAAACGACTGCCTTGAAAAAGTAAAGTAAGTCTTAT
>NW_024628275.1:0-3489 GCF_008729295.1 Plectropomus leopardus | reverse complement strand
AAAAAAAAAAAACTGTGAGAATATTTACAGACAGAACAATAAAGGGACTTTTTTGCCCTCAGACGTTGAGAAACACCTGGAAAGTCTCATAAAGGTACAAACACATGAAACCAAAGCAGACCTCAGAGTGCAGCGGTCCACCGAGCGCCACCAGAGACAGGAAGACACAAATCCCCCTCAGCATGCTGCAGGACACTCTCCACTTCTGCTTTAAACTTCACATTAAAAGTCGCTGTGAGCAGCTGGAGCCGCAGCAGCAGCAGCAGGTCTGTCTGCGGGCGGAGCTGTCACTACGGTCCCCGTGCCCGCCCCGGGCCTCGCCCCGGGCCCCGCCCGCAAACAACCCGCTGTCAAAACAAACCCCGCCCCTCCCTGACGGCTCCCAAACATTTTTGTAGTCCTCTTCCGGATCTGGCGCCGTTGGCAGCGTCTGTTCGCTGTTGCCCAAAAGACTATAACTCCCATGAGAGCGCGGGAGGCGGGCGCTCAGCTGCAGCCAATCACCGTACACCACGCTTTTCCTCCTCGGTAAGAGACAGAACCAGTTTGTTTGCAGTTTGAAGACACTTTTTCAGCCAGTTTAATTTTTTTTTTAAATCTGATTTTGTTGCTTTTGCTTCACTCAGATTCAAAAACTTCTGCCACATCCCAGAATTTTATGTACCAACATTATTTAATTTTCTTTCTGTTGCTAGAAAATAAAAATATTCCTAAAAAGAGGTTCATTTTGATTTGTTATGTTTCATTATCATGTAAATTATTAGTATTAGTATTAATATTAAAGAAAATGCCAACTTATCATCTCATATGTAAAAACTCCAACATAGACCAAATTATTTACAGCGTGTGTGTGGTCTTAATCTTATTTATTTATTTTTTCTTTTATGTATTTATTCATTTACCTATTTAGTTATTCATTTACTTTTATTTTATTTTAAGCTTGCGTTTTAGTTGGGGATCAGCGGAGGCTGAGAGGAATGTGCTAGTTTATTATCCTGTTAAATACGCACAAAAAAGAGGGAAAACACTTTTGTTTGTACTTTGTATTTTACATCTGAAAAATATCACCAGTTCCAACTAAAAAATCATGACAAAAAAAGAAATAAGAGATCTGTGTCTGACCTCTAGAGGAGTACTTTGCTTTTTTGGTTCACATTTTCTAATTTATAATGAATATAAAGATACGACAGTAAGTTTGCACATTTATCAATTTTTTGTGACAAACGTAGTGTAGTTTCCTCGAAGAATAGTATTTTCAGCAAGTAAGTCTTTTTAATACACTTTAATCTGTTAACTCGGGTTGCGCACACTGCATTTGAAACAGTAGCGTGTTTATTATCTTTTATTTATTTCACAACAAGACATGTTTTTTTTATTGGGCACACCTTAATATACATTCAGTCGCTCTTTTATTTATTCTTGGGGTTTTATATATATTGGAAACCTGAATTTTTGAAGTTACCATCTATCTGTCTAACTTGGAAAATCTTAACGGTTTTAATAAATATAACTTTTGTTTTTAATTGGTAGCTTTTTGTCAACATTGTCTGCATTTTCTGGTATTATTAGGACTGAATTTTACACACATAAAAAATAGATACCATATAAGAATATTTTTCTCTTAACATTTTTTTTCCTTCAGCCTCATTAACTGTAATTATTTTAAAATTGTATTTCCGCAGATAAGTCTTTTTTTTAAAACTTTTTCTACAAAAAAAAAAGTGCAAGAATATCGTTGCCTGGATATTTTTCTTTTTGGTTTCTTTAATTATTTTTTTAATTTTAGTCGTTTAAAATAATATTTTCCGCAAATAAGCCATTTTTTTTTTTACAAATCGAAGCAGTTTTAATTAAATACAATTTTTTTTCTAAGTTGGTAGCTTATTGTCAACATTGTTCGCAGTTTCTGGTATCAATATTAACACTGAATTTTACCAAAAAAACCTAAATAAATACCCTGCAAAAATATTGTCCTCTTAACATGTTTTTCCATAAGCTTCTTTAACTTAAATTAGTCTTAATTGATCATTTTACAATCGTATTTCCGCAGATACGCCTTTTAAAAAAAAACGGTTTTCATTAAATAAAACATTTTTTGAAGTTGGTAGCTTTTTGTCAGCACTGTCTGCAGTTTCTGATACTAGTATTAAGACTGAATTTTACCACAAAAAAAAAATAACAAGAATATCGTTCTCTGTATATTTTTCTTGTTAGCTTCTTTAATTTTAATTATTTTTTAAAAAAGTATTTTCATCAAATAATACTTTTTAAAAAATCGAAGAAAGTTTAATCAAACAGATAATTTTAAAAAGTTGGCAGCTGTTTGTCCGCGCTGTCTGCGTGTTCCGGTATAAATATAAAGACGGTATTTTATTTTAAAAACATCGTAAAAACGTCAGAAAAATGAGAATAACGCGACTCTCCTCGCGCACAGATGGAGGCTGTTGCTGCTCGCGAGCATCACACGCGGTGACGTCAAGTTAAGATGACAGTAGAAAGTGCTGGAAGATTTCCTCAATGGCTGCTGCTGTCGCGTCGTTTTGTCACGTTTTAAGCTTTCACGCACAATATTAACCCCTGAGAGTCGCCGTGCGGGCGGCGGGGAGCCGGCAGCCCCGCGTCGAGGTCACTTACATGGCAGAAGCAGCTCTGGTCCCCGCTGTCGGAGCCTCGGCTCGGACGCTCGCTGTGCTGCGTTTGAGGCTTCGCGTTGTTTTGCTGAAACCAGCCCAGAACAAAGTTCCCGAAGAACCAGGCCGACAGCAGGACAGCGAGCGCCCGCAGAGTCACTTTCCACATCCCTCACCGAGCCGGCGGCGCACCGGCGGGACGACGACAAACAAGAGCCGGGGTCAGGAGCGCTTCTGTCGGCTGCGGCGAGTCCGGAGCCGCGGTAGCTTCAGGCTAGCTGGAGTTAGCTCCGCGGGCTAACGGCGGCTGTGAAAATCAGATCGTCCCGGTGGCCGAGGAGCCTTACCCGGACATTCAGACCCCCGGCTGCCCTCACAGAACCCGGGTCACTGGTTTAGACTGGTTCATTACTGGGCAAGTTTCAGTTAGCCACCTTCAGCCCGTTAGCATCAAGCTAACAAAACAACACTCCCACTTCCGCTTACTTTTTTTTCTTCAAAATAAAGCACCGGAAATTGTTTCATAACAGGAAACAGTTAACCATTTAAAAGCCGGATTCACTTTTTCTTGAGCTGCTTTCAGACGACGTTTGAATTAAAACATGCGGAATAAAAGCGATAAGCAACGTGGCAGGAAATGCCCGATAAATTGCAGGAAAATAGTAGATTTAGAAAATTATTTTTTACAAATTTGTGAAAAAATGTCCAGAAAACTATTAGCATAATTATCATAATACATTTTTGAAAATATTTTTGGAATAAATGAATCAAACCAATGACAATAAAACCCACAGAGTTCAAAATTTTAAAAATGATCTGAAAAAAATGCTCACATATATGCGTGTGTGTGTGTGTGTGT
>NW_024628274.1:0-1103 GCF_008729295.1 Plectropomus leopardus | reverse complement strand
ACCTCACAGCTGCTGTAACACTGCAAATCTCCCCACTGTGGGGCTAATAAATGTTTATCTTATTTTATCTTAAAATCCTAGAAATGTCCTGTAATTCTGGAAACACCATAAATTACTAGAAATTGCCTAAAAGCCTAGATAGGCTATGTCCAAAAATCCTAGATATCTCCTAAAATCTTAGAAACGGCCTAAAACCTGAGAAATGTCCATTAATCTGAAATTTGAAAAAAATCAGATGATTATGTCTGTTTTTACAGTTTCTTGCTATGATAAATGGCAATTTTTAAACAGGTTTGGGGGCTCAGATCATATTTAAAATTAATATTTTTAATTTATTTCCCTTTAAATTTAAAAACATAAATCCCTCTTAAGTGCTTAAAAATGATTCGACATGCCTTCCCCGTTTTTCACCACTGCCTCATAAATAATGAACAGTCCCTAACCCCTCTAAAACAGTTTGTGCAAAAGCTAAGCTCTACACCCAGTTAATTATTTGAGCTGGGTGTGGATTTTATCTGTTGTAAATGATTAAACTTTATTGAATGATAAGGTAAGATAAGGCTTTTTATGAGCAGTAAAGGGGAGCGAGTGACACAATCATCCTGCAGTTTTTTTTTTTAGGAAATGAAACTGCTGGTGAGCACCTCAAGCTATCGCAGCAGTCTCTGAGGGACCAGCGACAGGCAAACAGCTAATTCGAGGCCATTTCCAAACATTAAATTCCGACTCATCTTTTGTTTACAAGAACAACCTGAGGAGTTTATTTGACAGAAACACAAAAGCGATTGATTTCAAGATATTTTTGCTCCTGAAAACATGTCCGGCAATCTGCAAAAGAACCGACAAGTTGTGTTCTGCGACGTGTGCCCAGAGGAGGACAGGAAACCGGCACGGAAGACCTGCACGAAGTGTGAGATCTCCATGTGCGTCCAGCACCTCCAGACCCACCTGACCACTCCTGTGTACCTGCAAACTCATCCTCTGACTGAGCCGATGGCCTCAGGGGATGCAGGATTAGGAGGAACCACTAAATGCCCCCAGCATGGCAAACCCCTTGAGTACTACTGCATGGATGACATGGTCTGTGTTTGTGTTTCCTGCGC
>NW_024628273.1:0-2443 GCF_008729295.1 Plectropomus leopardus | reverse complement strand
TTTAATTTTTTAGCACTTTCTTGAGGTCGTTTTCTTTGTAACTTTCACTAACAAAGTGACTTTTTGCAAATTTCTCTAAATTTACTAAATCTTTGGCCATTTCTTGTGAAATTGCTCTTTGCTCTCTTCCCATGTTTTTGAAAGACATTAAGTCATTTTGCTCAGGTTTCAAACTTACAAGGAATTTGCTTTGGTGTTTTGATGCATAGACAAGAAACATACATTTAGAATAGAAAACAATACAAGTATTAAAAAATGCTATTTTTTTTTACAAAAAAAGGGCTAGGCAGGAATGTGCATAGATATATTCTAAAGGATGTGCAATGATTTTCAATAATATTGCATGCTCATATATGCGAATGCAGATAACTGACTTGCTGCTGATGCGATATTCGTGCTGAATGTGCCTGATGTGACGGGCACAGCAAGCAGCTGATGGTAGCGGGCTTGTTACTAATACCGTGAAATATGATGTTATTGGTATATTTCTCCAGACTCACTGTCTTATGTGACGTAGTTTGCATTTTTCATGGCCAATATCAGGCCTGGACGGTAACAGATTATTCATGCTTTCGCCAGTACAGGTCCTTCCCCTGTCGTCGAGTATAAATACGCTATAGAAACCTATATAATGGTAAGAAAAGTAATATTGGACAGAGAAATACAAATATCCAATTTAACTTTTTTTTGGTCATGGACGACTGATGAGGCTTAACTGCTTCTCTCTAACTCACTCAAACCGTCTTGGTTACTCTTGAAAGTAATCTAGTTGCCTTTGTCACTGGCACAACTAATTGATAAAGTGATTAATCATTGCAGCTCTAGTGAAGGCAGGAACAAGAACAATCTAATGAGTTCTGAAAAGGACATTATTTTACTGTAATACAGCATTTTGACCAGGAAACTCAACACCTACTGATATTACAACATCCATAATCGATATACAGTACATAATAAAAGATGTTATCTAGTCTCATATCATAATATCAGTGTATTAGATTGCCCAGCCCTAAAAAGTAATGCTGACCAGGAAAAGTTTTTTAAAAAAATTTCATAAAAATATTAACAATGAAGACTTAAACCAAGTGTTTTGGTTGCCTAAACAAGGGTTTTGTGAAACATTGGCATTGAATGTAAAAAGAGACAAAAAAGTTGTTGAATATTATCAGAACATTTGTAGAATCGTCCAATAATTGACGTTGTTATCTGGCGTTTGGGTTGCATCAACCTGTTACCCCATTTTTTTAGGAGAACTTTACACCAAACTTGTGTTTATTTCAATACTAAATCTTAGTATGCAGTGTGAATCTGTGCACATACACATGGAGTGATTTAGATTTGTAATTTGTAATCAGATAGAGAAGTTAATTAGCACTGTACTGCATGATTTACAGCTGTCAGCAGAAACAGGCATGCAGAGGAAATTACTGTTTTGCTTTTATTAAGGTTGACTGCCCTGTAATCTCTCTTGCATATTCAAATTAAGCTTGAAAATCACCTCTCAGAACAGCAGATTATTTCTTTTTCAGATGAAGTATTAAAACACAAGGTTTTCTGGAGATTGTCTGAATGCTACTACAGATGTATATAACTTATTTTATCTCCAAGATGAATGGCTTTTATAAGGGAGGGAAGGCCACAGCTGAGCGATCTGTGGTTATTTTATAAATGTTTCGCCTTACTGTGATTGCCTCTCTTTCCTACTGTATGTGAACGCCAATAAATATTCAACTTTTCTAAATTTTAACTGTGTATTGTGAAACCTCATCCTCGACTCCCAGTGCGGCTGGTTTGATCAAAATAAGACAAGACACTGAGTGATGAAAGTGTGTTGTCATATAACGTTTGAATATACAAATTTATAGTTTAATAGTTCAGTTTAATCCTCTGAAACCTGACAAACTGGATTTGATTACTTTTGAAAAACATATTAATATTTGATATTAATAATAATTACAAAAACTTGGGCATAATGTCCAGAAAACTACAATACATATATATTTAAAATAATGCTACATTGCTACATAAAAATGCTTACCTCTTTTTCAAGGACATTTTCGTCCGGTTCGTCGTTTTTTTATTTTACTTTTTGAATGTATGAATGTATTTATCATTTATTTATTTTGCTTATTCTTTCTTTTTTAAATTTTGATCTATTTATTTATTGCTTATTTACAGGTAATTTTCTTTTAACTCTACTAATGTCTTACTAATTTATTGTTAAGCTGCTCTATGCTTTCTTCCCATGTTCTTAAATTTTTTTTTTCTAGTTTGCTCAGGTTTGGGGGGTTAAAGGGGTTAAAACCAAAACGTAGGAAGATAGTATTCAAGTTAAAAAAAAACTTAAGTTACCCTTTAACAGTAAAACTATAATTCCTATAATTACATATTTTAAAATATGTTACATCAAAAAAACGCTGACTTCTATCTTAGTGACATTTTC
>NW_024628272.1:0-2354 GCF_008729295.1 Plectropomus leopardus | reverse complement strand
CATCCCTACTGAACTTTTTTTTCCTTTAAATATGATTGTGCATTTGAATATTTGTATGTGGATAACGATTCGATCGATTGATAATTATTCTTAAACAGTGTAGACAAAAAATAATATGTATATAACATATGTATAAAAAGATAAGTCTGGAAATTTTATATATTTTTTATTTTCAACAAATCGCATGAAAAGACATTTTTCAATCTATTTCGACTTAATCACCCATATTTAAATACTCACTAGAGCACCAAATGTGTATTAATGTGCAGCTGAAAATAGTTCCTAACAAATGTGATGGCATCACAAAAGGGTTTGAAACACCAAAATTGGTATTTAGTCTGACAACAAGAAAGAATAAATAGTGTTGACCTTTGATTTTTACAATTGAAAGACGAAATCCTTCATTCAGAATGCACCAAAACAGCTAGAGAAAGTACTGAGAGCAGACTTCAAAGGGAAGCGTGCATAAAATCAGCGCATTGCACCGAAAACGTGTTTTGTACTCACAAGTCTGTCCCTGTGCACGCTCAAATCTTGAAGTGCAGATTGATTACAGCTTAAATGTGTTTGGTAGTAGCTGTGTCATTAATAAACCTCCGTAAGGGGTGAGCTCTGGTTCAGGGGTGTGTGAGGATGTCAGGGTGAAGTGGATGGGTCTGTTCGGGTGTAAATGGCGAGAAGACTAAGCCTGGATGGGGGATTATAGGGGAAGGGGGCGGGGAGCATGCATGATCTGTCAGGGCTTAGTACCACAATTATCCCGGCGGCTGCAGCGGCTGCAGCAGCAGCAGCAGCAGCAGCAGCGGTGGTGGCAGAGGCTGCGTTTTCATTAGTGTAATGTCCAGAGAAGCTCCAGAATTATGTAAGAGTGACGTGCTGTCATCCTCTCTCGGCCGGCCCACCGCCTGGCAGGAGCGTGGCCGTTTGTTTTCCTTTTATCCTCCCTTGCTCAGAAAAGCCAAAAGGACATCTGTCGGAGTCAGTGGTTGGGGACAGGAGTTGTAGTAGCTCCGGCTCAGGGGACCTTGCCGATTTGGGTGCTGAAGCTGTGGCTGGTTTTCATGAGAGTTTGTAGTCTAGAAGATGCAGATAGAGATGCTGAATCAGCCTCTTGTTAGAGGATGAGCGATGGAAGCGTAGGAGCACTCAGAGCAGTTTGGTATTTGTGATGCTGTTAGAGAAGAATTAGAAGATGAAGTTTAAGAAGTTTATCACCATCATGCAGGCGGCCATAGGGATCGTACCCCTCAACAAACGGGAGCTTCTGCCACCCGGAAGGAAACTGTGGAGACCCCCGGGGTGAGTTAGATCACTGTGTGCGTGTTTTATTACCTTTCACATGCATGGAGAGCCTGTGCATTACAGCACTGAAGTGCATCTTGTAACATCTGCTGCAGCTGGTTACTTCAAACAGATCTTTAAATCCTGATAATGCTTTAGAGATACGGGTGCCTTTAAGTGCTGAGTTCAGGGAAGCAACAGATGGATTTAGAAAACATGATTCATTCTAGTGGTTTTTGGTCATGCAGGTAGTTTTGGCTTTTGATGTGCAGGCTTTTAGTCGCTGACAGTTTTGTTTATGTTCCTTGCAGCTTTGAAAAATCACATCAGTGTGTCTTTCCAGAAACTCTGTCATTCTAGATACTCCACAGCAGTAGAGGAAGACATCTCAGATAGAGATGCTCTCCATCTTCTGGTTCCTCTGGTCTCTATCTCAGATAGAGACACTTTAATTTAAACTATTGTACCAGTCATAGTTTTAACTGCTTGAATAGGTTGCTGTATAAAAAATGGTCTTTTCTTCTGCACAGTGATTCGGTTGGCGGGTGGAGTTTGGTGGAGATACCAAACTGAACCTACAAGTCTGTGCTTAACGTGCACACGTCTGCAGGTTTTGTCATGCAGAGGCAATTCAATTTCTTCACTCTTAAAATTAATCTAAGTATTCTCTGACTGTATCCAGTCAGACCGTCTGAATGCAGCAGAAACCTCACGTCTGACTCGCTGCCATGACGTTGGGCAACGAAAAGTAGTTTGAGCCACATGTTCGGGCATGTTGGTGATCGGGTCAGAGACGCTGCTCTTGAAGTGAGACTGCAGATTATCGTATTAAAGTCGGTAGTATCAGTGTGAGCCGGGTCTACTCAGAGCTATACACGCGTGGCTTATTTCTGGGAAACGTGGCATTTTATTCTCTATTTATAGCTCTACTTTCTCTCATCTGGTCCTGTGGTCTTTGAAATATTTAGATTATAATTCCTCAGCAATTAAGGATTTAGTTGTCGTTCTGACTGGTGCAAAAAGGAGGTAGTTGTAATCTTAATAACTTCTCTGCATTTTTAGTCACACTAGAG
>NW_024628271.1:0-2027 GCF_008729295.1 Plectropomus leopardus | reverse complement strand
GTGAGCAGTTGAGTGGATCGTCCCATGTTACAGAAAATACCTTGGAGTCAGTTTTTCAAAAGAGCCAAGTCATGTTGACCCCATTAGTCACTTCATTCTGCCGTGGCATTAGTGGTAAGTGACTGCAGCACTCCCAGGAGTAGCAGACGACCATATGGTGGACTTCATCAAACCGATCCTCCCTCTGTCACGCTAATCCACCCTCGTCCTCACTGCCAAGCAGACGCCGCTGTGTGCGTCCGTGTATACTCACATCTTTAAATGACTTTTTGATTGAATTCACTGTCTATTCCTCCCTTATCATTCTTGTTTTTGTTTTTTATCATAAGATTTATATTTTCCTGTTCTCTCTGCTTCTCTCCGTCAGGGTTACCCTCAAGCTCTGCTGCCTCTAACTGTGGCAGGCATCCCCTCCATCCATATCTGTCTGGACTTCATCCCAGAGCTGCTGGCCCAGCCCCAGCTGGAAAAGCAGGTGAGGCCTCCCAACCTCCCCTCCCCTCCCCTCCCCTCTCTTTCCTGGCTTTAAATCCCAGACTCGCCCTGGGCTCGTGCCAGAGCCTCTCTTACACTGTCATGTTTTTTTAAAAGCAGCTCTCTGGGCGCTCTCTGCTGAGTGTTTGCATATTTGCTACATAAACAAGTGGGAAACAAATCAAGGTTCCCACGGTCATGGAAAACATGGAAAAGTCATGGAATTTCATAATCACACTTTCCAGGCCTGGAAATGTCATGGAACCAGTAAAAATCATTTTAAGTTGTGGAAAAATCATGGACGTGTTGTGTGTTATAGATTAATTTCATTAATGTATCATAGCTGGGGGTTTATTTTCTGTAGTTGATGACGTAACGTAGCTCTGATATGTGATGATGTGTGACAGTGTTTTGGGTTTGTTTGTGTTTATTTGTTTATCACATTGGTTTCTTCATTTTCTCCCCATGTTCCGCCTCTCCTTACTTGTACACCCACGAGGCATATCAATTATTTTTAAACAATTTTGGCTGAGGAGAGGGGCATTGGACTGTAAATGGCTGTATTTTACATTTATTTTATCGCTGATTTTTAAAGAAACATTTTGGTGATTTTTTTTTCTTCTTTTTTTTGTTTATTTATTTTTGACAATTTTTATAGAAAAATTAAGAATTCAGAGATTTTCTGTCCTCTTTTTTTGTTTTTAAGAAAATTGGTTTGCAATGCATGTTTTCTTTCTTTAAAAAAGAAATACATTTTAAAAAAAATTCATTTAATTTTTTTAAATTGAATTTTAAAAAATAAAATTTTTGCATTTTTTTCTCTTAACCGTTACCACAATTACACTAATATGAAAGACAGACTGTAAAAACAAAATTGGATTTTCAAATTTCCAACAGTCCATGAACACATCATGTGAGATGCTAAAATTATGTTTGAATGGACTTAAACTCTTTTATGTTTGAAAAACACCAGGGGGTCCTTTAAAAGTCATGGAAAAGTTTTACAATTTTCTCCATGTTAATGTGTGGGAACCTTGAAAAATGCTTTTATGTGTCCACGCAGATCTTTGCAATCCAGTTGCTGTCGTACTTGTGCACCCAGTACGCGCTCCCCAAATCCCTCAGTGTTGCCAGGTTGGCCATCAGTGTCATGGGCACCCTCCTCACAGGTCAGTGAACTGTTTGGTCTTTACATATCATGCATGTTTATGGTTCTCTCACACTATTTTTGTTTACCTTCTTTTGTGTGTCCATCATTTGATTTAAGTTTTTCTGTCTTCTGTAACATTGCCGCCCGTGTACATGATTAACTGCTGTCATACAGTGTGTGTCCTGATATTTGTATTCCTTTATTTGGCTGCCACCATCTGGCCTTTAGCTGACAGTGCAGTATTCTCCATTACATAAGTGTACAGTGTGTACTGGCCACTGTACTTAGTTTGTGTGTTGTGTTTTTTAGTGCTGACTCGTCCCAAGCGTTTCTCCTTCTTCATGCCCATCCTGCCGTGCCTGGTGGCTTTCTGCCAGGCCTTTCCTCCGCTCTATGATGATGT
>NW_024628270.1:0-2492 GCF_008729295.1 Plectropomus leopardus | reverse complement strand
ACACCTCCCCCCCCAAGAAAAAGGAAAAATTGGCCAGAATGTTTTTCTTTTTTAAATCACAAAAAAAAAGAAAATTGACAAAATGTTTTCTTTAAAAATTGCAAAAAATAGTCCAACAAGTCCTGATAAAAGTGTGTGCGTGCGTGCGTGCGTGCGTGTGTGTGCGTGTGTGTGCGTGTGCGTGCCTGCAGGTACAACACCAGTCAGATGGAGGAGTGGCTCCGAGCCAACAATCTGTATCAGAGCAAAGCTGCAGCCACTCTGGAGCCGATCATCCAGGCCGCTCAGCTGCTGCAGGTCAAGAAGAAGACCACGCAGGACGCCGACGCCATCTGCTCGCTCTGCACCGCCCTCACCACGCAGCAGGTCAGCCCGCGCCACCACGGACACGCCACACGACCACAAACACGCCACACGACCACAAACACGCCACATGACCACAGACTCATCACATGACCTCAGACTCGTCAGCTGACACTGACACACCTCTGGCGTCCCGTGTGTTGCAGATCGTGAAGATCCTGAACCTGTACACGCCTCTGAACGAGTTTGAGGAACGAGTCACCGTGTCCTTCATCAGGAACATTCAGGTGAGACCGTCAGCGCGTCAGCGCGGTGGCGAGCTGCTCCCGTTAATGTTTATTCGCTGTATTCGCAGCGTTGTGACTCCGTGAAAAAAGCAACAGAAAAAAACTCTATTCATATTTATAGTAACTACATTTTAAAATTTTTGTTCCGTTATTTAAAAAACGTAAGCACTTTCTCGGGTCATTAAGTTTTAATTGTTAATTTTTAAATTTAAATTTCGGGGAATTTTCTTATTTTTTCTACAAATTTCTTCGTAATTTTTGGGTCAGTTCTTCTTTAATTGCTCATTACCTTCTCGCCATGTTTTTTTAAATCAGGCCAGTTTGCTCAGGTGTTAAAGGGTTAAACTCTGATCACTGATGTTTGACCCTGATGTTGTCCTCTGTGTCCAGAACCGTCCTCAGCAGAGGAATGACCCCCCTCAGCTCCTGGTGGACACCAAGCACATGTTCCCCGTCCTCTTCCCGTACACGCCGTCTGCGCTCAGCCTGGAGACGCTGCACATCCCCGCCTCCCTCGGCCTGGACTTCCTCGTCAGAGTCTGAAGTCTTCAGTTCACCTTCATGTGCCTGAAACCAGCAGAGACCAGTGAAACCAGCAGAGACCAGTGAAACCAGCAGAGACCAGCAGCAGCAGACAATCAGATCACAAACTCTTCTTCTTCTTCTTCTTCTTCTTCTTTTTCTTCTGTTGAGTGTCCCCTGTCCTGCGTCCTCTGACAGAGATACTGCAGGACGTGTGGACACAGTAAGTACAAGAGGACAGTGTCCCGCAGGATGAAGAAGGTCAGTGGGAAGTTTCAGGAAAGTCGCAGAGAAAAGAGTCTTCGTAGATTCACAGAAACAAACGGCTTCCAGATGTCAGCGTTCCAAATCAGCCAATCAGTGATCAATAACACGTACTTCCTGTTCGATCGGATACGTTCCGTTAATTCGCAGTTTGATGAATCATCGCGTCACGCTCCTGTTAAATGTTAAAAAACCATCCGAGAATAACAAGAACACAACGTTGACGAATCTCAACGACCCCTCGAGAGAGTATTCTCAAATTTGGCACAAACGTTAACTTGGACTGAACCATGAACTTGTTTGATTTTGCAGGTTAAAGGTCACTCCGACCTCATGTCTGCCTCATTTTTTAAACATGACATGTCAAGAACACCTTGATGAAATTTTCTCAAATTTGGCACAAATGTTCACATAAACTGTGACCGGATAATATTTTGGAGGTCAAAGGTCACTGTGACCTCATGTTGGTCTCATTTTTATAAACACTCATGGGTGCCTTGAGTACGTTTTTTTTCTCAAATTTGGCACAAATGTTCCCTCACACTCAGCGATGAACTCACTAGATTTTAAAGGTCAAGGTCAGTGTTTCCTCATCATTAACAGGATATCTCTAGAATGGCTTGACCCATTAGATTTTTGAGGTCATAGGTCAAGTTCACTTTGACCCCATTGTGAAAAAATATCACAGATTACATGGAGAGAATTTAGTCAAAAATGACACAAACATCCACTTTGAATCACGGTTTAACTGACTGGAATTTGGTGGTCAAAGGTCACTGTGACCTTGCATGCATCTCATTCTTTTCAGGGTGTATCCCAAGATTTTGAAGATCAAGGTCACTGTTTCTTCATGTTTGCCTTGAGAGAATTTCTTCAAATTTGGCACAAAGGTCCGATCGGACGGTCAGACAGCTGCAGCTCTGAAATATCACAATAATATCTGAACACGAGAGAATGAAAATATGTCTTTATACTCTGAGAACACGGACGCCTTCAGGCTGGTCGGTGTTTGGTGATGAAAAAATGAACTCAAAAACGGAGACTCATTTTTCTGGACCTGAGTGAATAAACGAAGGGTAGGAGAAGGAGGAGAAGGAGGAGGGGGGGCAGGAGGAG
>NW_024628269.1:0-9908 GCF_008729295.1 Plectropomus leopardus | reverse complement strand
TGTGTGTGTGTGTGTGTGTGTGTGTGTGTGTGTGTGTGTGTGTGTGTCGGGTTAGCGTGGATGACGGTGAAAGCGCCCCGAGGCAAGGCACTGCCCTCCTCCCCCTCATGTCTCCCTTTTCTTCTTCTGTGGTGGAGCGAGACGCTGAAAACCTGCAGCGTTTCTCTGATTCAGACCTGAACACAAACCGTCTCTGAATCTGCAGCACAAACTCCACACTCGCCGTCCTGCGTCAAACGCCGCAGACGTCTGTCTGTGGCAGCGCAGCCAGAGGACAGGAGACAAAGAGACACGCAACAACACCACAGAGGATCGGAGGACACACGAAGAGACAAAAGACCGAGACACAAAGCGACAAAGACACGCACAGCAACTACAAAGAGACAAACCTCAAAGAAAAACCCTGACATAGATGCTAAGCAACCACAAAGAGACGCAAAATAAAGAGAAAAAAAACACCACAAAAACACGCAGATGCAAAACAACCAAGAGACAGAAAATGACCACAAAGTAACGCAAAAACACAAAGAGACAGAACATTACGACAAAGAAACAAAAAACAGCGACAAACAGATTCATAACAACTAGAAAGAGATGCAAAATCACCACAAAGACAGAGAAACAACAGACACAAAAGAGACACAAAAGAGACACAAAAACACACAAAACAAAGAAAAACTGCGACAAAAAACAACAGACGCAAAACGACAAAAGACAAAACAATGACAAAGAAATGCAAAACATAAGGAAACCAAAAAGAGCCTTGAAGCGAAGCCGGCTGTCTCTTTGCTCTCGGAGGGAAACGTTTATTTTTATTTATGAATTTTCAAAAAGTAAAATCAGAAAAAAAAACATGAAAACGTCTCCTGAGTGTTTTTCTCTCTGTGTGTTTGTGTCGATTTTTCCTCCAGAGCTGAGCTGACCTCCCTGACTCCAATCAGCTGCTCTGACCTCTAACACACCCTCCGAGACACACACACACACACACACACACAAAACACTGCAGCAACATCTTTTATATGTTTTCATATCTGATTTCAACAGAGACCCAGCCTGTAAGTGTGTGTGTGTGTGTGTGAGTGTGTGTGAGTGAGTGTGTGTGTGTGTGTGTGTGTGTGAGAGTGTGTGTGAGTGAGTGTGTGTGTGTGTGTGTGTGTGCGTGTGTGTGAGTGTGTGTGAGTGAGTGTGTGTGTGTGTGTGTGTGTGAGTGTGTGTGTGAGTGTGTGTGTGTGTGTGTGTGTGTGTGTAATGACATCATAAGTGAGGTGTCAGGGGTTGATTGATTTAGCAACATGAACACACACACAAGATGCATGTCAAGGCTAATCTATGCTAATCTAATGAGCGACAGGACAATGACAACGCTGTTAGCGGTAATGGATGTCAGAGAGTGTGTGTGTGTGTGTGTGTGTGTGTGTGTGTGCGTGTGTGCGTGTCTCCTTGTAACGATCATTTGATCAGACAGGTTTATTACAGCCGGCTAATCTATTAACCCTGCTCCACTGCGCACACACGCACACACACACACACACACACACACACACAGCTGTAAATGACAACCTCTCTGACTGTGTCTCTGCCGTCCACATACTTTTGGCCACGTTCAGTCAGAAACGTGAACGTCTCTGTCAGATTCTGGTTTCGGAGTTCGATGAAATAAAATGAAAAAAACAAAAACTCGGGTACAGCTAACGAGCAATTAGAAAAGAAATGAGCCCAAAATGAGCGAGGAATCAGAAAAAAAGAGCGGGAACAATTCGCTGAAATCTAAAAAAAGAAAAGTAAAAGAGGAAGTGACTTAAAAAAAAGTGCTCAAAAATATATATTCTGTCACGACAATATTGCATAAATATATTTATGATCATTATCAATATCAGGACATTTTATCAATCTGATTTATTTTACAGAAATCAAACCAGTTTGAAAGGGTTAAACGGCTGGTCAAACCGGTGTGGCTGATGCAGGTTTTAAAGGGTTAATGCAGCTGATGTTTAACCCCTCGGGGATTTTCATCTTTTCTTTAAATAATTTGGGCTGTTTGTGCAGGTTGTGTATTTTAGTTAAATCCTCTTTAAATGGGACTTTTGATATTTTTATATTCAGAATTTCAGTTTTTCAATTTGAGGAATTTGATTTTTATCTTCAACCTGTAAAAAATGATTATCATCGAGTGTATGACTGGAGCTGTGAGTACTGACCACACACACTCACACACACACACTCACACACTCACACTCACACTCACACACACTCACACTCACACACACTCACACACACACACACTCACACACACACACACTCACTCTCTCACACACACTAGAGCAGTTTAAAGTGTGTGTGTGTGTGCATTTGAAGCAGCTGTTACACACAAACACAATGAAGACACACGCGCGCACACACACACGCGCGCGCAGGCTGACCTGAGGAGGAGTGTGTGAGTGCTTCCTGTCTCCCTGAGGAGGCGTCGGTTGGAGATACCTGCAGGGAAACTCAGGTTTCTCTCCTCCATCTGTCCTTATTGATCACAAACGCTTCACTCGATTTATTTTTACTTTTCACATCACAGTTTGAAAAACAGGAAACGGTAAGCGTTGGACAGATCGGGGGGAGGAGCCTGGAGGCGTGTTGGAGGCGAGTCAAACGGATAAAACACGAGACGCAAACTGAAGCAGCTGATTACAGCCGAACACCTCAGCTCGGTTTACACATCGGTGTCACCGATTCAAAATCCGACCAAACGTCTCTCGTCCTGCTCCGGAGATATGACAACGTCATGATGTCACAGCTCACCTATGACCTTTTGGATATAACACATATATAACATTTTATCCTGTTTGTGGGACATTTGTGAGACATTTCCTCAGATAAATTCTTAGGGTTATGGCCAAAAACATATTAAAATGTCCTAAAATCCTCCAAACATCCTGAAATGATTAGTGTCCTAAAATGCTACAAATGTCCTAAAATCCTCCAAACATCCTGAAATGATTAGTGTCCTAAAATGCTACAAATGTCCTAAAATCCTAGAAATGTCCCAAAATACTAAAAATGTCCTAAAATCCTAACAACATCCACAGTAAAGCTGACCTCTTGAATATGAAATGTCACTTTGTCATTTTATCCTGTTCAACATTTGTGAGAATTTTTAGTGAATGAATTCAGTTATGGCAAAAAACATGTTTTATGAGGTCACCTTGACCTTGACCTTTGACCACCATATTCTAATCAGTTTGTCAGTTAGCCCATGTGGATCAAATACTTAACAAAATTTGAAAAAAAAATCCTCAGGGGCAATCTTAAAATATCACGTTCAGTAGAACGAGATGGACAAAAGGTCAGAGTGACCTTGACCTTTGACCAAGTGAACATTAGTTAGAGTGATAAATTATAGATAAGGTCAAGGACAAAGTCATGGATCAGAGGGTCAGGGTCAGGGAACAGGTGCAAAGGTTTGGGATTTGGAGGTTTAGGGTCAAGAATCAGAGGGTGATGGACAAAAATTGGAAGGTAAGGGTCAAGAATGAGAAGGTAAGGGTCAAGAATCAGGGATTAGGTATATGAATCAGAGGGTAAAGGTCAAGAATCAGAGGTTATGGGTCAAGAATCAGAGGGTAAAGGTCAAGAATCGGAGGTTATGGGTCAAGAATCAGAGGGTAAAGGTCAAGAATCAGAAGGTAAAGGTCTATAATCAGAGGGTAAAGGTCAAGAACGGGAAGGTAAAGGTCAATAATCAGAGGGTCAAGGTCAAGAGTCAGAGGTTTGAGATTGGATGTTGATGGAAGGGTCAGGGGTCAGAGGTTAAGGGTCAGGGGATACAGGCAGGACACGGTGGCGGCTCAGGTGTGAAAGTGTTGAAGTGTGATGGCAGGGTGAAGGTCACAGGTGAGGGGTCAGAGGTCAAACAGGTTACTTACAGGTAGTAAGTGTAGGAGTGATAATTTCTCCGTCTGAGTGGTGGGGGCGGAGCAGTGGGAGGGATGGAATGGAGGGAAAGAAAAAACAGAAAAACAGAAAAAGGAAAACAACAGATTAATGTCTCGGAGAGAAAAACGAACCGATGAGTTACAGCATTCTGTGCCGAGGAACGGAGAGCGGTGATTGGCTGGAACGATGTGTCAATCAAAGTGTGAGAGGGAGGGGGAGGGGTCATGTCTGATCGGTGAACGAGAGAGAGAGAGAGAGAGAGAGAGAGAGAGAGAGCGTGGTGATGTTTTCATGTTTGTTTATTTATTTGTTTATTTTTAAGCATTTCGTAAATAATTTGACCTTTTACGTCTTTACTGTCCTTAAAGACAGGACAGACACTCGGTTCAGCAATACTGCAGTAGTACTTCAATGTAATCGTTTTATCTTTACACCTCTATAAGCACCTTTTAAATACTATTATTAAATAATATTGCAGTATTATTTTAATACTATTTTATATATTACTGCAGTGGTTCTTTGACTTTAACTGCAGTAGTATTTCAGTAATATATTTGTATTACTTTATTAATACTGCAGTAGTATTTTACTAATATATTAATATTACTGCATTAATGTTTTCATAGTGTTTTAAAATAACAGTAACAGCAGTAATATTATAATATTATAATTAATATTAAGTAGCATTTTAACATTACTGCAGTGGTATTTTTTTAGTGTTTTACTAAAACTAGTATTATTTTAATAAAACTGTGGTAGTACTATAATTTAATTTCAGTATTATCTTAGTAGTATTTTAATACTTTTAGTCGAATTTTGCTAGTATTTTAACTTCAATGCAGTTATGTTTGAATAGTATTTAATACAACTGCAGTGCCATTTCAATATAACTGCAGTAGTAATTAGTAGTATTGTCATATAACTGCAGTAGTATTTAGTAGTGCTTTAATATAACTGCAGTAGTATTTTCATATAACTGCAGTAGTGTTTAAATGTACCTGAATCGTCCACGTCGGCACTGCAGTGGGTCTAAGAATTGATTTTTTTCCGGCTCTAACTTTTACTGAAGTAGGATTTTTAATGAAGTATTTTTGTGCTATTGTTACTTTTACTTGAGTACAGGATCTGCGTACTTCCTTCACAGTTTCTCAGCATCTTTGTGTGTGTGTGTGTGTGTTCTGCAGAAAACTAATGAATACAGTTACAGGTTTTTAATCTCCCATCTGTGGCCTCAGAACTACTTTGTCGCAGGTCGGTGTATCCCTGCGCCCTGCACTCAGCTCCGTATCACTCCGCCGACCTGCCGTCCTACAAAAACACCACTTCTGTTTCTGATCACCCTGCAGCCAATCAGAGTTTAAACACCCAGCTTCCTGTTTTCACTCCTGCAGTAATGAGTCTGACCTCCGTCTGCTCGCAGCGAGGAAATCAAACGCACCCCGTCAACATTAAAAACCTCATTAGAGACCGAACAACCGGCGCTCTCGTTTTCTCTCTCTAGTATCTGTTAGAGAGATCAGAGCTGCATCGACCCGACAGACGAGTCCGACTCTAAGTGAACACACTCTACGCACACACACACGCACGCACGCACACACACACACACACACACACACACACACACACACACACACACTCGGTATAAAAGTGTGTGTCTCTGTAGCCTGAAGCCATTCAGCTCGAGGCGACTCTGAAAAAAAAACAAAGAATAAAACACTCTTTCATCTAAATTTCTCTCTTATCGTCGACGCTCTCCACACACAGAATCTTTTCTCTGTGTTTAAGTGTTTGTGTGTGTGTGTGTGTGTGTATGTGTGTGTCCCAGCGGGGTTTGTGTGTTTGATGTTGGTGAATAAAGTCGGTCCACATGTAGTTTAATGGTGATTACTGCAGCAATCTGCTCCATTATTCATCCTCATCATCCTCACTGTCACTGTGTGTCTTTGATGTAAATTCATTCATCTACATGTCATTTAAAACGCCTCTTTCACAGTATTAATACATACATTGAAACTACTGCTGAATAAATTGTTAAGAGACAAAATAACGTTTTGTTAACCCAAAATTACCATTAACCACCACTGAAAATATTAACTGCCATTATCTAGCAGTTCAATTTCATCAGCGATAACCCTTTACATACATATCCTACTATAAGCACCCATTTACAACCATTAACTGGTTTCTAGGTCACCACAGTGGGGATATTTATTTACTTTAATTACCATTAACAGCCCAATTATTACCATTAACTACTACTGAAAACAATAATTGCTATTATTTAGCAGTTAAATTTCATCAGCAATGATCCTTTACATACATGATATATGATATGCTACTATTGGCATCCATTTACAACCATTAACATTAACTGGTTTCCAGGTCTCCACAGTGGGGACAATTTACATTGATTACCATTAACTATTTTTGGAAACATTGCTTATTATTATCTACCAGTAAAATTCCACTAACCACAATCTATAACTACTATGAAATATGATATTCTACTATAGGCACCCATTTACAACCATTAACATTATCAAAATTCCAGGTCACCACAGTGGGGACAGTAATTTACAATAATTGACCCATTAACTATTATTAGAAGCATTAATAACTACCATTATCTACCAGTAAAATTCCATCTGCTACTATCTTCAACTAACATAAACTACTATGCTACTATAGGCACCCATTTACAACCATTAACAGTAACACATTTCCATGTCACCACAGTGGTGACATCAATTTACAATAATTGACCCATTAACTATCATTAGAAGCATTAAGTACCATTTTCTACCAGTAAAATTCCATCAGATTCTATCTTTGATTTACATAAAACAGTATGTTTCTATTAGCATCCACTGACATCCACTCATTAACATTAACTAGTTTCCAGTTCACTGCAGTGAGGACATTAATTTACATTTCACTGACAACCATTAACATCAAGCAGTTTCCAAGTCACCACTTCGGGGATATAAAGTTACATTAATTGACCCATTAACTACCAAAAAATTATGTTATCTGAACACAAAAATCATTCACTGATGAAATGAGCAGTTCTGTCCGAAGTGACTCATTCAGATCTTCACAAGACATTTAAAAAGGAAATTTTAAATTCTGTAGTTGGGACATTATAAAATAAAATAAATATTAAATCAAAGTGAAAGAATGGATGAAAACATGAAAATAACAAAAAATATCAATATTAAAATGTAATATGATTCATGAGTAGCATAAAAAGAAATCAAGTTTACATTTTTTAATTACTGAAGAGAGAAAAAGTGAAAAAATAATTAACATGGACAAACAAATAATGTGCTGTGTCAGTGTGTGTGTGTGTGTGTTTGTAATATTCTTACCGTTTCTTCATCAGCAGGATGACTCCGAGGAAGATGATGATGAAGAGCAGGATGCCGGCGATGGCTCCGGCGATCTTCACCGTGTGATCCGACTGTTTCTCCTGTTCTGGTTCTGGTTTCCTGGTCGCAGCTCCTGGAACCATTGAACAGCATTAATCTGACCTGATATCAGCATAAAATACTGACAAAATCTTTACAACTAAAAACATCACATAAAAATAACACTGTTGACTTTCATCAACTCAAAGTTCTTCCTGTAAAGAAATGCTAGTTTTTCTCTCCTGTAATAATTACCATTAACTTACATCAACTGGTATTGACAACAATTAGCGTCTAATAACATTAAAAACAACTAACTTAAGCATGCCTTTTAGTAACTTTTAACCCTTCGTAAATGCTACTGTCAGTGTGACTGTTAGTATTTTATATGTGTAAATAACATTTAATTACCCTTAACTAACATTAACTACCAATAAGTACTAATAATAACCATCAACATCTATTAACATCAAAAACAACTAACTTAAACATGCTTACTTGTAAACACAGTTGTTGATGTTGGGACTTAGTATTTATATTTGTAAATAACTACTTTTAAGTGCCAGTAACTCACATCAACTAAAATCAAATACTAATAACAACCATTAACATCTATTAACATACAACTAACTTAAACATACTTACTGGTGACATTAACCCTTTGAAAAAAAATTGTCTGTGCATCCCCAATATTTTATACCTGCAAATAACTACTTGTATTTTATTATTAACTCATCAACTACTACTGCATACTAATACTTACCATTAACATCTATTAAAAAAACATGCTAATTAGTAACCACTGATGCTTAGCAAATACAGTTGTCAGTGTTACTGTTAGTATTTTACACCTGTATATAACTACTTTTAATTATCATTAACTAACATCAACTCCAATTAAATACTAATAACAAACACTGACATCTATTAAAATAAAAAACAACCAATTTAACATAGTCATTGTTAACATTAACCCTTAGTTCACACCTACTGAACTCACATCAACTACTGTCATATACTAATACTTACCATTTACATCTATTAAAATAACAAACATACTCATTTATAACCACTGACGCTTAGCAAATACAGCTAACAGTGTGAATGGTACTTTTGTACAACTGTAAATATCTACTTTTAATAACCATTAACTCCCATCGACTACCACATAGTAAGAATTACGATTAACATCTCGTAAATCAAAAACATGCTCATTAGTAACATTGGCCCTTAGTGCATATACTGCAGTTATTGTTGTTGTGACTTAGTATTTGTACCTATAAATAAATACTTTTAAATATCATTAACTCGGACGACCGACACACCAAACCACATTAAGAAATCATTCATTTTTAATCCAAAGCGTTACAATGTGGGAGCTTCAGCGACCATCAGGATTTAAATCGAGTGTTTTCTAAAGGAGGTTTGGTCCTGAGAGCGCGCCGAGTGAAGAGGAGCTGAAGATGATGTGTGACGGACGGAGAGCAGAGAGTCCTTCTGACTGTATAATGTGATGGGATGTCAGTCCCATGAAAAACCCATTACCTGCCGCGTGTGTGTGTGTGTGCGTGTGTGCGTGTGTGTGTCCAGGTGTAATATCCTTCCAGATGACTCGCTAGATGAGAAACGTTCAGGACAAGACGTCGCCGACGAGCTGTGTAATGTGTGTGTGTGTGTGTGTGAGTCAATTCAGACCTACAACACCTTCCCAATCTGAAGCTGACAACAGCCATCAGTCACAGAGTGTGTGTGTGTGTGTGTGTGTGTGTGTGTGTGTGTGTGTGTGTGTTTGTGTTAAACTGGTCGTGACGGAGGTGAACAAGTGAAACATGGCTCCATCGCTCTGCGACAGAATGAAACCACAGCAGAAACCAGAGTAACCAGTCTGACCCGTTCAGACACGGCCGTCCGCTACGACCATCGGCGACCATGAGCATCGCGAGCGATTATCGGTCGTTTTTTTCCCGTGCAGTGCGTCACAGTTTTCTAGCGACTTTGTTTTTGTTGTGTGTTTGTGTGACCGGCGGGCGCAGAGAGACACCTGCTGACTTTTGGACGTTTCGTCTCACGGCCGGCGTACGACGGCACAGTACAAACAGAACGGCCACGTGGTTGTTTCCGTCCTAGCCGTTCGTTGAAACACAAAATAATCTCCTAAAATCCAAGAAATGATCAGAAATCCTGAAAAATTCCAAGATATTTCCTAAATTGTGAGAATTGTCCTGACAAGCTAAAAATGTCCTATAAATCTGAGAAAATTCCTAAAATCCCTACAGTTGTCCTAAAATGCTAGAAATGTCCAAAAATAAAAAAATTTCCTAAAATCTGAGTATTGTCCTAATATCTGAAAAATGTCCCAAAAACATAAAAAGTTAAAGTCCTAAAATCACAGAAACACGTCTGCGGCTGCTGCGATTGGCCGCCTGTCATTTTGCAAAAGTCAACTTGCTCTAAAGGAAACTGTAGTCTGCAGGATGACACCGTGAGACACTTTTCTTCATTTTCTCTGTTTTCATTTTGTCTCTTCAAGGTCAGACACACACACACACACACACACACACACACACACACACACAC
>NW_024628268.1:0-2880 GCF_008729295.1 Plectropomus leopardus | reverse complement strand
GATGATAATAGTAATGACACTGTTGCTGTGTGGTCAGTGAGGCTGCAGTAACATCAACATCACGTCAGCACTTTAACTGATTCAGTTTCTGATGGAGAACAAACGGCTTTGCACCATCTGAGCTGTTTGGAATAAAAAACCTGAAGCTCCACGTCTCAGAACCAGAACGCAGAGAACCTGATGGTTCTAAGGTGGTGAACTGTCTGCAGACACAGTTCTACCCGTGTCTGCAGAAACCCGTCAGACGGCAGCAGAATTCTGGCAATTTTTTCTTGTCAAAGAAAAAAACCCACTTATTTTTGCCAAATTGTTTTACTTATTAAATTTTTTATTTTAATTAAATTTTTTTAAAGGAAAGATTTTGGCTTTTTTTTATCATTCAATATTTTTTTGTTTTCCTCCTTAGAAATGTTTTGCTATTTTTTAGGTTAAAAAAATGTTTTCTTTCTTTAAAATTTCTTTGCAGTTTTATCTTTAAAAAATCACAAAATTGATCACAGACAGAAACTGCAGAAACAACAACATTCATCCTGAACATGAGTTTATTAGATTATCACATTAAACATAATTTCTCAAGTGTCCGGTGGACAAAAGCAGCACTCCTTCCTCGTGTCTCTGAAACGTCTCAGAATTCAGATTTAATCTGTTATTATAAACTCAGTATTTACAAAATCTATAACTGCGTAATTATCAAGATGTTTCCAGTTGATATTAATAATGCCTTTAATTACGATTCACACACACACACACACAGAGTGTGTGTTTGATCCTGAGAGTTTTCCTCGACAACAGACCTACAGGAACTAACTACACTATGGTTACTATGGTTACTGCAGTCACTGTACTGGTTAGTGAACTGGTCTCCACCAAAACCTCTGCTGGGTAAACAACAGCTCTACTGGGCCCAAAAATATTAACAGTTTAAATCTACAGCTTACGTGTCTTCATCACCACGACGTAATGACGACGTCATCATGACATCATCACGAAGTCACAGATGGAAGAATCTGTCATAATAATAATATCAATAACAATAATAATAACAATAATAAAATAATAATCGGTGGTGTTTGTGTCAGAATAAATCCTAGAATCTGAGTCTCAAGTTGTCCTTCATCTGGAAAGTCCCCCTCCTGATGTCCCCTGATGTCCTCTGCTGTCCTCTGCTGTAGCCTAATGTCCCCTGAGGTCAGTGAGGACTGAAGACGTCCGTCTCTGGTTCCAGTTTAAAACACTTAAAGGAAACTTCCACAAAAAAACTCAAAAACTTTCATTTTTACACCCAGTTTGCTCTGTGTGTGTGTGTGTGTGTGTATCTGTGTGTGTGTGTGTGTGTATCTGTGTGTGTGAGTGTGTGTGTGTGTGTGTATCTGTGTGTGTGTTTCTGTCTGTGTGTGTGTGTGCGTGCTTGTGTGTGTGTATCTGTCTGTGTGTGTGTGTGTGTGTATCTGTGTGTGTGAGTGTGTGTGTGTTGTGTGTGTGTGTGTGTGTGTGTGTGTGTGTGTATCTGTGTGTGTGAGTGTGTGTGTGTGTGTGTATCTGTGTGTGTGTTTCTGTCTGTGTGTGTGTGTGCGTGCTTGTGTGTGTGTATCTGTCTGTGTGTGTGTGTGTGTGTATCTGTGTGTGTGAGTGTGTGTGTGTATCTGTCTGTGTGTGTGTGTGTGTGTATGTGTGTGTGTGTGTGTGTGTGTGTGTGTGTGTGTGTAGTTAGCTCTGTTAAACAGGAAGTAGCTGGTGATCAGATTACATCATAGACACTTCTAATTATTCAATAACTGATCAATAAATAACGATTATTGATTACAGATAAGTCAGTGCAGTCCCTGCGGAAGCAGCTGATTGGTCAGCATGTGATGAAGGGCGGGGCTAAAGTCCTGCCTGACAGACCTCCCTCTGATTGTGTGCTGCGCTGGGATTGGCTGACAGAGTATGACCTGTGATTGGCTGGGTGAGTTCAGCGCCGTCATCAGAGGTCAAAGGTCGGAGGTCGGAGGTCAGAGGTTGGAGGACTGTTTGATGCTGTGGAAGGACACTCTGCTCGGGGACGTGGGCAGAGACGAGGCACGCAGCGTCCGACTGCGAAACGAGTGACGGTCACGCCAACGAGCCCACCGCTTCCTGACCGCCGAACGCACCTGCACAGAGAGACAGACAGGTACAGAGAGACAGACAGACACAGAGACAGACAGAGAGACACAGAGACAGGGAGAGAGAGACAGACACAGAGACAGGAAGAGAGAGAGAGAGAGAGAGAGAGACAGGTCCAGAGAGACAGACAGGTACAGAGACAGACAGACACAGAGACAGACAGAGAGACAGACAGACACAGAGACAGGGAGAGAGAGAGAGAGAGAGAGAGAGAGAGAGAGAGAGAGAGACAGACAGATACAGAGAGAGAGACAGGTACAGACAGACAGGTACAGACAGACAGACAGAGAGACAGGAAGAGAGAGAGAGAGAGAGAAAGAGAGACAGACAGGTACAGAGAGACAGACAGGTGCAGAGAGACAGACAGGTACAGACAGAGAGATACAGATGTCTCTGTATGTACCTGTCTGTCTCTCTCTGTACCTGTCTGTATGTACCTGTCTGTCTCTCTCTGTATTGACTAATTGATGATAAAAACAACAAAAAGGTTCCGAGTGATGAACCCTGAGGAACACCACAGAAGAAGAACTCACCTCACTGTTGAGGAAACAGTAGAAGACGGAGACAAAGAACCCCTGTAGGGACAGACAGAGGGACAGGGTGGACACAGACAGAGGGACACTGTTAGCCGCTGACAGACTGTCGCTCTACGATAGTCACATTGCTCTGTGGTATGAATTACTGATGCATTAAACCTGTCTGTGGGGTCATCACACAGACCTGGAAAGACCT
>NW_024628267.1:0-25631 GCF_008729295.1 Plectropomus leopardus | reverse complement strand
GTGAACAAGCTAAAGGATGATTGTACATTACAGGAGGGTTGTTTGTTGTTTGTTCAAAACTGAGTATAGAGTTTCTTTTGCTGATTAAGAATGTATTCAACGTTAGAATGATAGCTGCTTTATGTACTTTGTGTATTTCCAAGCTAGCCAACACTGAAAAAAATATTTAAAAAATCACAGTCTCATTATCTTGGACAAATCTATCTTTAGATTACAGACAAATAAACTCCTTTTTTAAATGAATAAATAAATTAAATTAATCAGAAAAACATCTGTTAAACAGGTGTGAGCTTTTTTTCTGAAAAATATATATCCAGACAGAAGCAAAAGTATATTAACTTCCATGTGTAAGTGTCAAAGTAAAGAAAGCAATATTAGCATTTTATAATTTATCCAATACAACATTAGCATTTTGTTTGCTTTCTCCAACATCTCCTATAACAGCTAATGTGCTTTTAATTTTGCCGTGCCAAGTCGACATGTGTGGTATCCCCAATATGGTAAATTATAAGTCGGAACAATTAAAAAAATAATTAGTGAAACTATACTGTAACCTTTCGTAATTTAACAAAGATACAAAGACTTCTAATATATAAATCTATATGCATTCTCGTATAATCAACCGAACAATGACATGACATCAGCATCTCCCTCAAATTGTGTACAGATCAAACACATCATCATAGTGAAGAATAAGCTGTACAACAAAACTTACATTTTTGGAAAGGATTCCTCTCTGTTGTCTTTGCAGGACTCTGCCACACATTCTTACCCTCGGTCGTCACGTAGCAACAAACTGTCACGCTCCTCGGCAGGTCACACAGCTGAAAGACATTGTAACACCTGGTTAATGTTGTCATACAGTTACAGTTAATTTTAGGTAACAAAGTACTTGGTTAGATTTGGATAAATAAATCATGTTTGTGCTAAAATAAGCTCATGTGAGTAGGCGATGACTGTGATTTTCCAGCGTTACATTAAAACACCACTAACCTGGTTTCACACTGGACAAAAAATGTGCTCTCCTTGCTGAAGTTTGCATTCCCGAACGCAGCTCTCACTCAGCCTCACGGTGTGTACCCACCAAACGGGATTAAAAATGATCGCGCCTCGGAATTACATACAAAGTCAATGCAAAGACGCGATTTGACGCCTCAGGCGACGCGATGGACGCGATTGCGCGGCGCGTTGGACGCGTTGGATGCGAAATTCGCGTCGCGTGAAGACGCGCCGCGACAGCCTATCAGCGTTGAGATCGTCATCGACGTGCTGACGTATGGACGTCCTGGTGTTCCCTCGCAAAATCTAATCAAACCGCCAGAAACAATGGAGGAGCAGCTTATCGTCGCCGTCACCGCTCACCCAGAGCCGTACGACAGTTCCTGTCCCTTGTTGCAGGAGACGGTGGAACTCACCGAGCTCACGCCACCTCTGTAGGGTAGCATGCACCCAGAACCGATGTCAGCGCCTGGCCCGCAGACGACGCTGGGAACTTCTCCAGAGCAGGTGCAGTGCAGCGATCGTCAACGAGAGAATGAAATGGCGGAAGAAATGTTGTTGTTTGGGCGGGCTCAACGCGCGGCGCGATTTCGTCGCGCGTCGAGTCCCATTTTGGGGTTTTTGTACGAGCGTCAAAACTGGAGCGTCCGGCGCAACGCGATTTCATTTGAGGCGCGATGAAATAATTTTCATCGCGTTTGGTGGGTACGCACGGTTACTCCCTCACACCTGGTCTCACCACTACATAAGCCTCTGCTCTCCACCCATTCACTGCCAGATTGTATCTTTGCCTTCATGCAACACTTCCTAGCACATTCTTTCACCTGTTGCTGTCCCTGCCTGCCTTTGACTAACTTGTCAAATCCACGGTAAATGCCACAGCCTTCTGTCCCTGACTACGAGTTTTGCCTTTGTCCCTCATGGCTTCTGGTTGCTTGCTTCTGTGGCTGTTTGGCATTATCCACGCTCGACGTCTCTGGATGAGTTAACCTGTTTCATTACCTGCTGGATTCCCCTTGTGAAAGAATGCCATGTTTTCACCTGCACTGATCCTCTATGTGGGTTTCCCTGTTTCCTTTGAGGTAGGGACTTGTGGATTTTGAAGAATCCCCTGTGATTATTTGCATTCCTGCAGTGCCCCCACATTCTCCCCAAGCCCCAGAAATGAAAAAATTACAAGTTACCTTGTACCTCTAAGTTTGCATTCATTATTATCTCCATTAGTTTTACTGAAATAAATGTATGTATGTGAAACAAAGGCAATTTATTATTTTGGCTGGTTAAAAATGTGCTTGGCTGGTTGATTATTTCTAGCAAATTGGCTGGTGAATCAAATTAATAATATTAGTAAAGTTAATTTTGGACACTAACTGTCTGATTGTATAATTTAATATCGTAACATTTCTATTTGTCACTCTTTGTAATACATCAGGTGCTCTTTCCATCTGGTATTGCCACATATGGATTTACATTGGAGATGAGGCCTCTGCTCAGTTTTTTCTGCATGCGTTTTTTTAAGCTGTCACCCACTCAAAAAAAAAAAAAAAGAAAATGCAGAGAAACCTTGCAAATGGAGTCTGAAGAGTTAAATTTTTTTGCAAAAAAAACAGACTACAAGACAAAATGAAAAGACACATTTGCTACCTCTGCCTCTGTGTTGAGTTACCTATCTGGCTGTCACCACTCTCCCCTGTGTCTTGTGTTTGGCTCTGCAGCTCTCTGATGGGGCTGAGCCACCCTCTTCTCTGTCTCCAAACTGTTGCTCTCTGTTTGTTAAAATTGGCTATCTGAGATATTAAAGGATATTGTGTGACCCATTCCTCTGTCTTTTTGCAATTGTGTCTCGCTGTCACATATTCTTCATTACTTCTTGTTCAAACAACTGTGTAAATCTTACCGACGGATGTTTAAAAAAAATGCAGAAACTCTAACCTATTCTGAAAAACTTAAATGACAGACAAAAGTTTTGGAGTTATTGTGCAAACATGATTGACAAAATGTGAGGTTATGTTTGGTTTTAGACATGCAACAATTTTTTTAGATGAAAAAATGGACTCCGAGTGCAAAGTTCTTTGGTTGAAAGCCTGGTCTGTCTCATTAAGACGCTCAAGGATTCCTTTGGCATCGATATCACACACCGAGGGTCGTGAGGAAAGTGACTTCTTAAATTTGCGCATGCAGTACACTTGGATGCTTTTACCATGATGACACTACAGACCATGTCAAACAACCTGAACTCTTCTCTAAATTGTGCTTAGGAGTGGTTTTTGGTGTACCCACCGAACCAGTAAGAGTCAGATCTGGCCAGTAGAAAAGCTGCAGTGAGCTTACAAACAGCATATTAAGATATTCCCCCTTCACCATAGACAGAGCGGAAGGTGTACAGAGTTCATCGTTGAAGTTATGAGAGCTATCTCTGTGGTTTCAATGAGGAATGCTTACAACGGCACTGAATGGAAACCAAAGGGCAACAAAAAGTCTTTTTCCCACAATGTGACAAATGTTTGCTGAAGAAAAATAACCCACAAAAGTTCAAAATGTCAAAATCCCCTAAAGACAACGTCTTGCATTGATTGTACCACTGCTGTGAGAACCTTTTTCTATATTTTCTGGTCACTTCTGTGTTAAGGAACTTTTCATGACTTCAGGGCCTGTGACATACAGTAACCGACAAATGCAATCTTTCCCATCATATTTCAGCACTGTACATCACGGTATAGCTGACAGATACTCATGTCAGGAGTGGTGCGTCGATATTACGGCCGCTGTGTAGGAGACTCTGAATGTCACAGTAAATTTTCAGCCATACGTCAATATCAGCGCAAAGCTGTTTTCCCTTGTTGGGAGAAAATGGCTACGAGAAATGAAAGGTTGGTCACCACCTTGAAAACGATTTAAGTTAATGCTCCTCAACATTGTCTATGCTGTGTGAGCCTCACAGCTGAAAGTAAAGTTTCCTCCAAGCCACTAACGAGACATTTAAAGAGGGCTAAACCTAATAAAGTCTGAGCTGTGAGGACTGCCATTTGTCAGCTGTGGAGTATTTCATTACCACTGGATGCTTTTTCTGCCCTCAGCATCACTCATATGCATGTGAACCAAACCTGCCAGCGGGCACATAATCAGAGGAATGGAGATGAATATTCAAAGTACGGGAGCGGGAAAGCCTTTTATTGACACATCAAGTCTTTTCTGGAAATGACTGTTATTATTTAAAGATAGAAATGAATCAATAATGCTCTGACATTCAACTTTGCAGGGTTTTATCGTGTTTGAATAATGGCCCCGTAAAGTGCTAGATGATTTGGAACAAGTGAGAGCGTGCTTCTCATTGCAGTTGTATGAAAACTGGGCTTTCATTAAATAAAAAAAGTTAGATACAAGCTTCTCTCATCTGAGTTTAACTCGCAAAGTGAACAAAGTTCCTGTTTTTGCCTCTGACTTTAATAATCCATCAACAGTTTTATGACAACTTGATTTCCCCTTTTTGCATAACAAGCTTTTATTCACTTTTCCTGCCTTACTTTTCAAAGCTTGCTGAGAGACGATGACGCCTCAGGGTGCACCTGATGAGCCTTGCTGTGATGTTCTCTCCTCCTAACGCTGGCAGATTCAGTCCTGGGAATTTCTGGGAGGCAGCCTCTTCTTTTGCACATTGATTTTCTGCAGCAGCTTGTGGGCTAATTGCCCTTATCAAAATCATGGCCTGCTTAAATGATGGCCGCCTTTAATCGCCTTCACCCTTGCCAGCAGCCACTGACATTTAGTACAATTAATTAATGCAAAGACAACAGGGGGTTGCTATCTGCTCCGCTTGGCTAAGATGGCAGCTTTTGTTATGTAACACGTCCAGGCGAGGGGGGAGCTTGCAGTTGATATCTCACTATCAGAGAGGCTGAAGCATTGGAGAAGCTCAATTAAAGCAATTAAAAGCTCATTGGTTTGAGAGGAAGGTGATGTGGGAAGCCATGGGAAAACTGTGTTGGGTCTTTGATCTCATTATCTTGTAACCATGTACTCAAGCTTTTATCCATTTTGAGTTCCAAGGGCAACAGTAGGAACAGCCAGTGTCCAATAATAGCTTACGGTAGCCTATAGCAACCACTGGGTGGAGACGGGCAGTATTTTAACTAAATGTATTAAAAATATATATTTAATAATTTTTTTTTGTATTTTGCCTGACAGAAAAAAAACAAGATTTCATTTGTGAATGACTTATTTAGGAGCTTGCATTATGTAACTGAAATAAATTATTTAAGATTCTGTATGCAACATTCAGAGCATTAATATAGCAGCAAACCGATATATAAAGTAATGCTGTCCTGAGCAAAGATTGAAGTCATGCTACGTGTGTGTGCATGTTAGTGTATTTGAGTTTCACACTGGCTAGGTAATCACCGCCGCTTTGCACTATGTATATGACAGTTAGTGCTGAAATTGGAACAGCGTCACTGCAGAAGCAAAGCACCCACCGTCTTGCTGGCTCAGCCACCTCCATGCGTCTGCACAACTCATACTCTCTGAATTCTGCATAGACCCCCTTTAACGTGTCATTTGATTCCGAAATGAGTCACATTTTTATCTCCATTTTTAAACTGTAGAAAAAAACCTGTACAACAAAAGGCCTTATCACAGTCTTTGGCTAAACGCAAGTGAATAACATGACATGTCAAGCAACACGCTTAAACCACTCCAGCCAAACTCTTTATCCAAGATAGCATTACATTTTCCAAACTCATCTGTTATTATTATTTTGAATGCTTTTGTCTTGTAAAGGAGTAATGCATTGTTTTCTGAACATTAAAACAAAAATGTAACCTTTATGTTGATCGTGCACATATGTTGCAAGTATCCAAACAGGCTGCTCAGAATGAATCCCTGTACATTACATTTTCCTTTATCATATTGCATCATCGTTGTCATATGTACAATATTGTATTTGTATTTTGTCCTCTGTATGATGTACAATTAATATTATAAGTGCCATAATGAATGGTGAAAAAATGACAAATTTTCAATTAGTAGTTAGTTTTGGTTTATTTTACTTCCTAACACAATTAGGCTAGCAAAAAATGGATCCTACGTGTTTACTTATCTCTTCTCACATGAGCTCTTTCCAGCCAGTCGTGCTTCATCTACACTAAGAGGGAACTTCTACAGTCAGATGATGTCTGTATTTGACCCTTTCTGTATTCATAAAAAAAAGTATTTGTATGGGTTTGCTTGCAGCTGATGAAGTCAAAGTGGTTAGCTTTCTTGCTTGCCAAGGCTGGCAAAATACTGAGAGGATACGTCAGTTGGCTAGCTTGCCAAATTACTTGCCCAGCTAATACAATACCAATTTATGTGTTATGACAAACGATAATGATTAAGTCAACAATAAATCATGTAGTGATAAAAAGCGCTTTCTACGAGTCAAGAGCGATACAGAGGGAGCAAATGTGCTTTCTGATCGAGGGTTAGTGATCTGGCTTCTGCTCTAAATGGATCTGTCACAGTTTGCTTGTAATGTTAAGTGATATGATAATTTTCAATACAGCCAGTGGTCCTAATGAAATATAGAAACATTGGCAGATAGTGACACTGTACTAAATATGGATGTAATATATATTTTCCAGCATTCTATCAACATGACGGTCAATCACAGTCACAGTCTCTTGTCCCCGTTTTTGCTGATGAGCAGATGCTCGGCTCCTTCCCTACCTATCTTGTTGAAAGTTTCATAAACCATCTCAAAAATACTGATATTTTTTAACTGTTTTTGCTGTAATGGAAAGTTTGACAGGCACAGCAACAAAGTCGAGGTTAACACAGGGTGGATTCCAACATCAGCAACATGACAAGTGTATGATGACAAACAGAGCGCTGATCAGAGAAAATATTCACACCTCTTTACCCAATAGTCCTCAGACACAACACTGTGAGAGGGAAAGAAATGAAAAACAGTTGGAAGCAGAAAAAAGAATCATTTTTATCAATGTTAGAGCGATTCATATTGGTTACAGGAAGGAACAGATAGGAGCAAATAAATATGGCTCACTGGGGAAATTAATAAGACTGTTCTACCCTAACATTACAAGCACAGCTCTGACACTGATGCACTGCACAAATCTGTTAGGGAAAAGAGAGAAAAAAGATTTCACATGATCAAAACAGCAGCTGAAAACCCCTGAAAAACCCAATTAAACTAAAAACTGTTGCAAGGGCTGAACAGGTGTAATTAGTGATTAATGCTTCGCTGCTTTTGTGTTTGTTTCACCATGTTCTGGCTGTGTTTGCTCCTGCTGCTCGCCATCTGTCATAAACAAACATGTTGTCCCCTCAGGTTTGAGTGGCCTCTCAGGTTATTCGTATTTGTGGTTGCTGTCTTGGTTAGTCCCTCCTTTGCTGCTGGTGTTTGTGCCACTGATCTCTTTTTACTGTTTTGCCAGTTGTTAGCCTCATTGCTTCATCTGTTGCTCATTATGTACTCTCTCTGCTCCACTGTCCCCTTCTCTCGCTGCTGAGTGTTTTATTGGTCTTTTATTTGAATCCCAACATGCTTCCCCACCATGAAGAGCCCCTTTAACTCTCCGGGCCATCTTAAGCTACTAACAGTTTGCGTTTTAATCTACTTGCTTTTATGCTTGAAAGTTTTTAAATGTCTCACAGTGAAAACAAATGCTGAATTCACATCTGCCACTCTTCTCTAGACAGGTGTTATAACCCACACAAATGCACTGTCAGGGCTTCTTTTCTGCAGCGCCAAGCTACATATTCAACACAGACACTGTTATCGTTTGACTGCCAAATTTTGTCCAGATGCTGTCAAAGTTTGATTGCCAGCCAGCTGAAAGATGTAATCATATGCCATGTTGCTTCTTGTATTTTTCTGAGCTCTTGTTGTCTTGCACTGCTAACCAAGGCAGAAGCAGCTCGTCCCGTACCTATTCCACAGGAGAGCGAGACAATCCTGGAATGAATGTTTCTGTATCACAAAACTTATGAAATCACAGGTTGCCAAATGATTTCTTGTCATGGCTGAAAAGAGGACGAGATGAGGGCACAGCTTGAATTTTAGAGAAAAAGAAGAAGAAAAAAAAGATCCCTGTGGTGCACAATAGTAATACAGCAAGAATGGGACAGATACATCTGTAAGGTTGCAGGGCAAAATTCTCTCGAGTCAGTACGGCAAACAAAAATAAAGCACAAACAGCTCACTGTGTGTAGGTAGTTACAGAGCTGAACTGTTAGTAATAAATCCCACGAAGACAGACAGCACACAAACAAAAAACAAGAATCAAACTGCAAAATCTTGCTAGCTGACTATACAGGGGACCTTGAATATGTTTACATGCACAAAATATTAAATTATTTCTGCCCATTTTCTGAAAAAAACAAACTAACAAAAAAAAAACAAAACCCAAAAACTCAATATTCTTAAAAAGATGATTACATGACTATAGAAAATGAAAATTCCTTTAACACTCCCATGGGCATTCAGAATTGAAAACTCAGATTATGCCCTAATGTGTCATTTATAACCACAAAATATATGGGGAACAGCTGGAGCTTCTTGTCATTTTGCTTCTTTGCATTGAAATAAGATTTTTTCCAGGTTTCCTACTGGTGGCGGACTTGTTTGACCATGTGAACAAAGCTTCCCTCTTTCATTCCTTCGACCACCTTCTAAGTCCATCTCATGATATTTGCCTATTTCCAAAAACCTGTTGGTATCCAAGTTTCTTATAATGTCTAAAGGTAGATGTCTTTCTTCTTCTGACCAGGAATATGGGCTCTTCTTTTGGGCGTGCATCACTACCACAGCCTTGCAAACTGTTGACATGCGGGTCTGTGTACAACATATCCATGACAACGCACAGAACCATCCGTAAACAAGAAAAAGGCCATGTGTCACAAACTGTGGTAAAAATCCCAATTGAGATGCAAATTCTGACTGCGCTTAACATGCCCAAATAATGCTACTGAACCCTAAATTATACCGACATATCAGGTCTTTTTTTGAAAATGCGAAATTCTGAAAAGGCCACATTTGGGAAATATAAACTGAATATGCTGTTTACATGCATGCCCTTTATCAAATTGAGAATAATGTAAAAAGCATTACAGAAACAGCCACATCTACAGTGGAGGTAAGAATTTACAAATTGTGCTGATGGGGAGCATTAGTTACTCAAATTGAAACAAAACGGTTTATCACAGCAGCTGTTTTCAATAAGTAAGGCACTGATAAACTCACTGTGCACTGTCTGCTCACCACGTAATGATAGAAAACAATGACTAGGTAATACAATTAGTGAACACAGCAAAGTATTTAGCAACTAAACAGCCAAATATCTCCTTCGTGAGTGGGTAGAGACCAAAATAGAGCTAAAAACAGAATAAATATTATGCAGGGTTGACAATACTCGCACTTCTGGCACACACTTTTACTTTCAGTCTTACGCTCTAAGCCTGCCAGAAAAAATATTATGCCCAGTCACTGCGACAGTGACACATTGGTTGGAAAGGTTGCTTGGTATTCAGCTCCAAATAAGTCTCCGCTTTGAGGGGTTATTGCCACTAAAAATGATATCAGTTTTGTATTATCAGTGAATGAATGGAGGTGAAACCAGATAAATCAGAGAGGGTTTACGGATAAACTTGTGGAAATACTCGTATTTCATTGGCTGACAGATCTGTCAAAACCACAAGCTGGACCTACAGCACTAACAAACTTAAACAGCCTACATAATGCAAGCTGTTACATTATAGGAATTCACAAGAGGGGAAAAAAATTAAGACCTCATTGTAGACAGTATGTTAACTCAACAACTCACAAAACTTATGGATTTTTAGCAGAGTATGATACTCTCTGACCCTGATGACAAAGAAGTGAATTGCACTTACTGCACTCTCATTGAATCACATTGAATCAGCTGCACCATAATGTTGATCTGGCCTAACACTCTCTATCGGAGGTCACGTTGCATAATGTAATGGTGTGGCTCCTAAACAAACTTTAACAAAACCAAAAAAAGTATTCCAGACGTGGATCACCCCAGACCTCCATACAGAGGTGCGGGTCCAGGCTAACAGCTGATGAAGCCCATGGCATCACTCCAGTCAAGTACCTAAAGTTGGTAACTGTGGGCTAATGACACTTTATGTGTGCTGCATGTGTAAATAAGCAACTGATTGCTAACACAGTCACCACAACAGCTGTGTAATGGGATGATTTGTCAATTTCATATGTTTGCAGCTTGTTGCCCCCAAGTGGCAACCAATATTAGTTAATGCAGCTTTAATATCTTAGCCTGAGGGTGCTGTGGCACTGAGGGAAGCTAATGCTGTATTTGATGGCAGAAATCTGCTCATTAGGTTTTGATATTTGTTGTGCAGAAATGGAAAATGAGACTGATAGTGGAGCAAGAGGAAAAGGTGAAGTATAACTAAAAACATTAACCAGGCCATGAGGCTGTAATATACCTTGTGCTGGCACAAGTGTTGATCAGGAGAATTCTTGACTTGACAACAGAGGGCAGAAAAAACATATGGCATCATCATCTAAAGACCATAAATACCCACACAATTATGAAAATCTTACCAGGAGTAGATGAGGTACCAAAGTGTTGCATGGAGTGACCAACTGACCAGAGCTGCCATCCTTTGCCCCATCACTACATAAACAAAACACACAAGAAAAATGACCAGGTTAGATGACACTAGAATAGACTTAATTTTGCAAAAATATGTTTTTGGTTGGTTTGTTTGTTTTTGGGTGAATTCTACATTACAGCCACCTCCTAGATTATTTACCAGTACAATACATGACAACAACAACATGTTTTAGTTTAGTTTAATTGCTAAGGAAATCACTAAAATTGTACATTTATGCACAAGAACCAGATGTTTAGTGTTTGTAGCACAATGCTAACTTGCAACACCCGTCCACAGGAGGCATTTTAAAAATGCAAAGCATCCAAAGTACAATATCTGCTGTGTATCTGAACCTGACAACCCCATCATCCAAGGCAATCCATCTAAACTCGACATTCATGTTTTTTGCATTAATTTAAATGGCTAGGGTCATTTATAATTAATAGTTATTTACAACATTTCACTTAAACACCAACATACTGTATGTCAAAGCAGCCACAGAAACTACACATTCAACAAAAAAATTGCTTTCCACAATACAGTCTTTTCTTTGTCTCATTATAATTAAATCAGCTTCTTATTTGGAGATGACTGAATTTTGATCTGTTTAGTCGAGCCTCTGTGAAGATTCTGAACTGAAGTCATCCTCTCAGTTAACAAACAATCACGATGATCAAGCAACGATGGCACTGAGATGAATTACAGGTACGTTGCAGCACTGAGAGCCAATCAGCACAATCAAGACGTTAGTGAGCAGCATGGGGGGGCGGACAAAGATGAGGTATATGGCAGCAAACAGTGTACATCACAGTGTCTACAGTCTGCTCTTCATCTCTCTAGTGAAAGACATGGAGCGCACTGCAGGAAAATAATACATTGATGATAGAAACAATTGGGAGACACAGAAAATGAAGCAAGACTGGGGCGAGATTGTGAGTTGGCTACATCCACTCTGACTCTAGAGTAAGAGTGCAGCACAAGATGTGTATATTCATCACTTTTGTTTCACTGTGAGACATTTAGAAAACTTTCAAGCATATAAGCAAAGTAGATTAAAACGCAAACTGTTATAGCTTAAGATGCCCGGAGAGTTTAAAGGGGCCTCTTCATGGTGGGAGAAGCATGTTTGGGATTCAAAGAAAGAACCAATAATACCACTCAGCAGCGAGAGAAGGGGACAGTGGAGCAGAGAAGTACATAATGAGCAACAGATAAGCAATGAGGGCTAACAACCTGGCATAACAGTAAAAGAGATCAGTGCACAAAATCACCTGCAGCAAAGGAGGGACTATCCAAGACAGCAACCACAAATAAAGAATAACCTGAGAGGCCACTCACCTCAGGGGACAACATGTTTGTTTAAAGACGATGGAGAGCATCAGGAGCAAACACAGCCAGAACATGTGAAACAAAGACAAAAGCGAGCGAAGCACTTAATCGACTAATTACACCTGTTTAGCCCTTGCAACGAGTTTTAGTTTAATTGGGTTTTCAGGGTTTTTATCAAGCTGCTGTTTTATCATGTGAAATCTTTTTTCTCGTCTTATTCCCTAACATATTTAGTGCAGTGCATCAGTGTCAGAGCAGTGCTTAATGTTATGGTAGAACATCTATTAATTTCCCCAGTGAGCCATATTTATTTGCTCCTATCTTTTCCTCCTGTAACCAATATATTGAATCGCTCCTAACATTGAATAAAAATGATTCTTTTTCTGCTTCCAACTTTTTTTCATTTCTTTCCCTCTCACAGTGTATGTGTCTGGAGGACTATGGGAAAAAGAGGTGTGAATATTTTCTCTGATCAGAAGCCTTCTGTTTGTCCACATACACTGTCATTGCTGAATGTTGGAATCCACACCTGTGTTAACACTCGGACCTTGTTGCTGTGCCCTTCAAACGTTTCCATTACAGGCAAAAACAGTTTAAAAAATATCAGTATTTGAGATGGTTTATAAAACTTTCACAAGATAGGTAGGAATGAGACCTGAGCATCAGCATCAGCAAAAACGGGACAAGAGACTGTGACTGTGATGACCGTCATGTTGATAGAAATGCTGGAAAATATATATTACATCCATATTTAGTAACAGAGTCACTATCTGCCATTGTTTCAATATTTCATTAGGACCACTGGCTGTATTGAAAATTAACATATCACTTAACATTAAAGCAACTGTGACAGATCCATTTAGAGCAGAAGCCAGATCACTAACCCTAGATCAGAAAAGCACATTTTGCTCCTCTGTATCGCTCTTTGACTATTAAAAGCGCTTTTATCACTACATGATTTATTGTTGACTTAATCATAAATCCGTCTTGTCATAACACATAAATTGGTATTGGTATTTAGCTGGGCAAGTAATTTGGCAAGCTAGCCAACTGCGTATCCTCTCAGTTATTTTCCCGCGTTGGCAAGCAAGAAAGCTAACCACTTTGATTCATCCACTCAAGCAAACCATTACAAATACTTTTTTTTATGAATACAGAAAGGGTCAAATACAGACACATCTGACCTGTAAGAGTTCCCTCCTAGTGTAGAAGAAGCACGACTGGCTGGAAAGAGCCTCATGTGAGAAAGATAAGTAAACTCGGTAGGATCCATTTTTTTTGCTACCCTAATAGTGTTAGGAAGTAAAAAATAAATCAAACTAACTACTAATTGTAAATTTGTCATTTTATTACCATTCATAAGCACCTTATAATGATTTAATTGTACAACATACAGATGACAAAATACAAATACAAATAATGTACATATGAAAACAATGATGATGCAATATGATAAAGGAAAATGTAATGTACAGGAATCTTCTGAGCACCTGTTTGATACTTGCAACATATGTTCACGATCAACATAAAGTAACATTTTTGTTTTAATGGTAAACTCCCTTTACAAGACAAAAGCATTCAGAAATAATAATAATGTAAACAATGAGTTTGGAAAAAGTAATGCTATCTTGGATAAAGAGTTGCTGAGTGGTTTAAGCGTGTTGCTTGACAAAGTCCCATGTTATTCCATAGCGTTTTAGCCAAAGACTGTTATTAGGCCTTTTTGTGTACAGTTTTTTTCTCAGTTTAAAAAATGGAGATAAAGAATGTGACTCATTCGGAATTAAATTGCACGTTAAAGTGTCAAATGCAGAATTCAGAGAGTATGAGTTGTGTGGACGCATGGGTGGCTGAGCCGGCAAGGACGGTGGTGCTTTTCTTCTGCAGTGACGCTGTTCCAATTTCAGCACTAACTGTCATATCCATAGTGCAAAGCAGGCGGTGGATTACCTAGCCAGTGTGAAACTCAAATTACACAAACATCACACACACTTGCTTGACTCAATCTTTGCTCAGGAGCAGGCATTACTTTATATATCGGTTTTGCGGCTATAAATTAAGTGCTCTGATGTTGCATACAGAATCTTAAATAATTTATTTCGTTACAGTAATGCAATCTCCTAAATAAGTCATTTCACAAATGAAATCTTGTTTTTTTTTCTGTCAGGCAAAATACAAAAAAAAATTTATTAAATATATATTTTTAACTACACATTTAGTTAAAATACTGCCCGTCCCACCCAGTGGTTGCTATAAGGCTACCGTAAGCAATTATTGGACACTGCTGTTTCTACTGTTGCCCCTTGGACGCAAAATGGATAAACAGCTTGAGTACATGTTACAAGATAATTAGATCAAAGGACCCAACAACAGTTTTCCCATGGCTTTCCCACATCACCTTCATCTCAAACCAATGACTTTTAATTGTTTTAATGAGCTTCTTCCAATGCTTCAGCCTTCGATAGTAATATCAACTGCAACTCTCCCCCTCACTGAGGCCTCGCCTGGACTGTTACCATAACAAAAGATGCCATCTTAAGCCAAGCGGAGCAGATACCAACCCCCTGTTTGAGTCTTTGCATTAAGTAATTGTACCAAATGTCAGTGGCTGCTGGCAAGGGTTGAAGCGATTAAAGGCGGGCCATCATTAAGCAGCCATGAGTTGATAAGGGGCAATTAGCCCACAATGGCTGCATGCAGAAAATCAATTGCAAAAGAAGAGCTGCCACCCAGAAATCCCATGTCTGAAAATCTGCCATGCGTTAGAGGAGAGAACATCACAGCAAGGCTCATCAGGCGCAAACCCTGAGGCGTCCATCGGTCTCTCAGCAAGCTTTGAAAAGTAAGGCAGGAAAAGTGAATAAAAGTTGATATGCAAAAAGGGGAAATCAAGTGTCATAAAACTGTTGATGGATTATTAAAGGACAGCAGCATACAACAGGAATTTGTTCACTTTGCGAGTTAAACTCAATGAGAGACTTGTATCTAACTTTTATTATTTAATGAAAGCCAGTTTCATCAACAGCAATGAGAACAAACTCTCACACTTTGTTCCAAATCAACTAGCACTTTTACGGGGCATTATTCCAAACACGATAAAAACCCTCAAAGATTGAATGTCAGAGCATTATTGATTCATTTTCTATCTTTAAATAATACTCATCATTTCCAGAAAAGACTTGAGTGTCAATATAAGGGGCTTTTCCCGCTCCCGCTACTTTGAATAATTCATACTCCATTCTCTGATTATGTGCCCCGCTGGCAGGTTGATTCACATGCCATAATAGTGATGCTGAGGGCAAAAAAGCATACCAGTGGTAATGAAATACTCACAGCTGACACATGGCAGACCTCACACCATACTCAGACTAAATAGGTTTAGAGCCCTCTTTAAATGTCTCGATAGTGGGCTTGGAGGAAACTTTACTTCAGCTGTGGAGGCTCCACACAGCCATAGGACAGATGTTGATGAGCATTAACTCTTAAATCGTTTTCAAGGTGGTGACCAACGCTTTCATTTTCTCGTAAGCCATTTTCTCCCCAACAAGGGAAAACAGCTTTGTCTGCTGATATTGACGTATGGCAGAAAAATTTACTGTGACATTCAGAGGCTCCTACACAGCGCCGTAATATCCGACGCACCACTTCCTGACATGCAGTATCCTGTCATCTATACCATCGATGTAACAGTGCTGTAATATGATTGGAGCACACAGATTGAATTTGGTCAGTTACAGTATGTCACAGGCCACGAAATCGATGAAAAGTTCCTAACACACAGAAGTGAACCAGAAACATATAGAAAAAACGTTCCTCAGCACACAGTCGGAAGACGACTCAATGATCAAGACTTGACTGTCTTTAGGAGAATTTTTGAGACATTTATGAACAACTTTTGTGGACACTTATAATTTTTCTTCAGCAAACATTTGTTCACATTGTGTAGAAAAAACGACTTGTTGTCTTGCCCTTTGGTTTCCATTTCAGTGCCGTTGTTATAGCATTCACTTCATTAGAAACCACACAGCAGTCTAGCCACTCACTACCTTCAAACGATGAACCTCTGTACGACCTTCCGCTCAGTCTAAGGTGACAGGGGGAATATCTTAATATGCTGTATGTTAAGCTCACTGCAGCTTTTTCATACCTGGCCAATCTCACACTCTTACTGGTTCGGAAGGCGGATACACCAAATACCACTCCCTAAGTCACAATACTTAGAGAATACGATCTACCAGAGGTTGTTTGTACATTCTCTGTAGTGTCATCATGGTAAAAACAATCCAATGTGTCACTGCATGCGCATATTTGAGAAGTCATCTTTCACACACGACCCTCGTGTTTGATTATCGATGCCATAGGAATCCTTGAGCGTGCTGAATGAGACAGACCGCGGCTTTCAACCAAAGAGCTTTCTAGCCACCTCGGATTCCATTTTTTTCATTCTAAAAAAATTGTTGCATGTCTAAATACTCAAAACATAACCTCACATTTATGTCTATCATGTTATTGCACAATAACTCCAAAACTTTACTGTCATGACATCATTCTTCCTGTAGTTTATTCTAGAATTCAGGTTCATATTTTTCTGCATTTTTTTATTTATACATTCCGGTCATTAGATATACACAGTTCTCGTTCTGAACAAGAAAGTAGTGAAGATACTACGTATTCGACAGCGTAGACCCAATTTATGCACAAAGCGATCAGAGGAATGGAGTCACAACAATATCGTCTCTAATATCTCAGTATTAGCCAATTTTAACTCTCAAACAGCAGAGCAAACAGTTCTTGGTAGACAGAGCAAGAGGGTGATCACCCCCATCAGAGAGCTGCAGATGCCGAAACACAAGACACGTGACATGTCGTTGACATGCCAGATAGGTTAACTCAAACACAGAGGCAGAGGTAGCAAATGTGTCTTTTCTCATTTTGTATCCTTGTAGTCTGTTTTTTATTGCATACAAACTTTAACTCTATCATGCACTCCATTTGCATAGTGGTTCTCTGCGCAGTTCTCACTTTTTTTCTTTGAGTCTGTGGCTGCATCAGCTTAAAAAAAAAAAAAACGCATGCAGAAAAACTAAACCAGCAGAGAGCCACATCTCCAAATTAAATCCATATGTGGCAATACTTGTATGAATAGAGCACCTGGATGTATTACCAAGTAGTGACAAATACAATGTGTTACCGATATTAAACTTTTAATAATCGGAACAAATTATCAACAATAATCCAGATATATTGGCGATAATGTTGTAAATATGCTGCGGAACATGTTCACAAAAATACTGTGAATACACACATTAGGAAACCTACATTGAAAGGGCAGGGGGGAAGGGACGGGGCTGCACATTCAGCGTTGCTGCAGTCTGTAGGTGAATTTGGTTGCTGCTAAATTTGCTTATGAGCGCATTCTACAATCATCACAGTTAGTGTCCAAAATTAACTTTACTAAAATTATTAATTTGATTCACCTAGCCAATATGCTAGAAATAATCAACCAGCCAATCACATTTTTAACCAGCCAAAATAATAAATTGCCTTTGTTTCACATACAGACTCATTTATTTTCAGTAAAACTAATGGAGGATAAATAATGAATCAAACTTAGAGGTACAAGGTATGACTGAACTGTAACTATCAAATTTTAATTTTTCATTTCTGGGGCTTGGATAGAATGGTGGGCACTGCAGGAATGCAAATAAATCACAGGGATTCTTCAAAATCCACAGATCCCTACCTCAAAGGAAACAGGGGAACCCGACATAGAGATCATTGCAGGTGAAAACATGGCATTCTTTTCACATAGGGTAATCCAGCAGGAAAGAAACAGGTTAACTCACCCAGAGAACGTCGGAGCCCTGATAATGCCAAACAGCCACAGAAGCAGGCAAACCAGAAGCCCATGAGGGGACAAAGGCAAAACTCGTAGTCAGGACAGAAGTCTGTGGCATTTACCGTGGATTTTGACAAGTTAAGTCAAAGTGCAGGCAGGACAGCAACAGGTGAAAGAAGGTGCTTAGGAAGTGTTGCATGAAGGCAAAGATACAATCTGGCAGTGAATGGTGGAGAGCAGAGGCTTATGTAGTGGTGAGACCAGGTAGAGGGAGTGAGGCTGAGTGAGAGCTGCGTTCAGGAGGAATGCAAACTTCAGCAAGGAGAGCACAGTTTTTTTGTCCAGTGTGAAACCAGGTTAGTGGTGTTTTAATGTAACGCTGGAAAATCACAGACAGTCATCGCCTACTCAGCTTATTTTTAGCACAAACATGATTTATTTATCCAAATCTAACAAGTACCTTTGTTACCTAAATTTAACTGTAACTGTATTGACAACATTAACCAGGTGTTACAATGTCTTTCCAGCTGTGTGACCTGCCGAGGAGCGTGACAGTTTGTTGCTACGTGACGACCGAGGGTAAGAATGTGTGGCAGAGTCCTGCAAAGACAACAGAGAGGAATCCTTTCCAAAAAATGTAAGTTTTGTTGTACAGCTTTATTCTTCACTATGATGATGTGTTTTGATCTGTACACAATTTGAGGGAGATGCTGATGTCATGTCATTGTTCGGTTGATTATACGAGAATGCATATAGATTTATATATTAGAAGTCTTTGTATCTTTGTTAAATTATGAAAGGTTACAGTATAGTTTTTCACTAATTAATTTTTGTTCCGACTTATAATTTACCATATTGGGGGATACCACACATGTCGACTAGGCACGGCAAAATTAAAAGCACATTAGCTGTTATATGAGATGTTTGGAGAAAGCAAACAAAATGCTAATGTTGTATTGGATAAAAAAAAAAAAAAATTATAAAATGCTAATTTGCTGTCTTTACTTTGACACTTACACATGGAATTTAATATACTTTTGCTTCTGTCTGGATATATATTTTTCTGAAAAAAAGCACACCTGTTTAACAGGTGTTTTTCTGATTAATTTATTTTATTTATTCATTTAAAAAAGGAGTTTATTTGTCTGTAATCTTCTAGGTAATTATCAAATTTACATGATAGATTTGTCCAAGATAATGAGACTTTGATTTTTTAATATTTTTTTCAGTATTGGCTAGCTTGGAAATACACAAAGTACATAAAGCAGCTATCATTCTAACGTTTAATACATTCTTAATCAGCAAAAGAAACTCTATACTCAGTTTTGAACAAACAACAAACAACCCTCCTGTAATGTACAATCATCCTTTAGCTTGTTCACGATAAGCACGTTCCTGCTGCTCTTTACTGTTCCACTTTCTCAATGCTTTATTTATCCACCTCCACCTGTGTGGTTCCGCCTTCATGTGCTATACAAAGATAACATCCTTCCGACCAAAGTCTAATGGATATGCACCAACAAGCCATAAAAGCAAATATGGAGTGTCCAAACCAAACCCATCGCCATGTCATAACCGTCAGCACACAAACACTGTCCTCGGTTAATTTCCACTGTCGTCGTTTGATGTTTAAAACAACAGATGACAGAGAAGATGACTCATAAAAAAGGAGTACAGAGAGGTTTTTTTACAGCCTGACTCTCATACTTGCATGTCCAGCTTGTGATGTTTGATCTGTTTCAGAGGGACTTCATGAGTGTGACGACTGACACATGATTTGTATGAACCTGAAATTGTTTTCAGTGTGTGGTGGAAGTGTGGATATATAAATGTATCTAATATGAACTGAGGAGGATGCCATTCATGTTTGCACCTTGTGCTGTCATGACCATGAGCCTCTCCTCTGTGAGTAAATACATGTTTTCTCCTGTGGGGTGATACGATTTCTAGCTGTGGTTAGGTAGAAAGAAAATAGTTCTTGCTTAAAAGCTCCCACAACAAAATCTAACTGGAGTAATTAAGTCATGAGTTCGGGAACAAGACATTGCTGTTGAGTTTTTCAATTGTATTTTTTGGCGGCTTTGGGCACCACAAGCCCAGTGCTATCTAGTTCCACTATATTTGAGAAAAGGCAGTTATCTCTTTATCTGATATCTCAAACACTTGGGAACTCACACCAAAACAATCTGGACTTAGAAATAGCACCACAGGTAAAAGGAATTGTATGTATTTTTGTTTTTTATGCAAAGTGTCCCTTTAAACAAGCCTCATTCACACCATAAATCCAGGTGATCAACCTGGTGACCTAAAACAAGCTTTCAACTGCTTCCCGAATATCTGTGTGAAACAGTGAAATTAAATTCTTGATGTTTCATTTCAAGGGGCTGACACTAAACCCTAACCTTCTCTGTTGCCTTTTCATCTCCATTAAACGTCACTAAACAGCATTACAGCTTCACTGGACATGTCTCAGTGCGATGACTTATGCGTGATGTCATCGGTTTAGTCATCCGCAAGAATAAAGATGGATATAAATTCATGATGCACCACCAATCTGTTTTTAATGATGTTAAAATGTTTTCGGAAGCATTTTACCATTCAGACTGCACACTGCAGGATGTAGAGGGAGTGAATCACTGATGTTCCCAATAAGTGCAGCTGCCCAGTAAACAACACTGTGAGAGACTGGCTTTACTAGGCCAGTCTCAGGTATGAATGCATCTCCCCCGGGGCCCGCTGCTCTGCATTTAACCAGGTGTTCTTTGCCAATGTTCCTGCTGAAACAAAGGCTGAAAAGTGCTACGATGAAATACCTACACAATCAGTGTGGTAATTAATTGTGTTAATCTCCTCTTCCAGACTTTGTCTTATTGTCTGAAAACAACAGCGCTGTCTGACAATGTGTTGTAGAGTCACAGCAGGGAAATGCTTTGACAACAGACACTGAATAAACAGCATTGTTTAGCTGTCCGCTTCAAGCTAAAGAGCATATATAGGAAAGAATGCTAAATGTGTTACATTACATGTAAAGCTTGTGCATTCTTCGTACCTCTTTACAAATATTTCTTTGCTCAATTCAGCAAAAGTTTAACAGATAAAGAGCTGCTTTCTGTGTTCGGCAGTTCAGAGTAAAGAACGTACTGTTATATCTCCAGAATTACAGTGTGTGAAAAATAATTCTCCTTTTCTCTGCTGCTCTGCACTTCGGTGTTAAAGCATCTAATCCCTTTAAAAAAAACAAAACACAACAATCTGTTTAAAGCTTAAGGAGGATCGGTTCTTTCTCAGTCTCTGTGCATCATGACAGCTTTTTCATTTAGGATTAAAGCCTAGGAGTGATTCATGTGGCTGTTACCCTTTTTTTTTTTTAACATAACAAGGTGTGTTATTAGTATCGCCTCTTTGCACTTTTTGGGAGATTGAGAAGAATGGGGGGTGTACTGCTAGAAGCAAGCAGTAACCAGAAAAATCTGGTCATGAATCAGGGATGAAAGAAACACAATGCATCAAGTGGCAAGCGGATATTGCAGAGGCCAAAGCATCATATGATGAAACCATTTCTACAAATTAGATATTTACTCATCTTTGGAAGAAAAACAGAAGGAAGCAGGGAGGTAGGAGCTGATGTAATGTGGATTCACAGCACCGAGCAGTCAGTGTTTAACGATAATGTCTAAATCTAAGAACAGACTCCAGGGTCTGGGTCGCACGAAACAGCCATGTGTTTGTGGCTTAAAAAATACCGTAATCACAACCAGCAAATCACTACCATTAATTCAAATAAAGGCTTCATTTTCTCAGTGTTTGGGGTGCTAAACCAAAGCACAAGGTTTAAGCATTTAGCAGCCATATTTTTATAGAGTAGAGGAAAGTTTTGTCTCAGATTTTAAACTTTATTATGAATTTTACTATCATTGTCAATTCAGGGTGGGTGGATCAGAGAATCATCAGATTTAAACACAGGACATTGCTGTTTAGTTCCCATTTTTTAACTGACAGTAACATTCTTTGTAAGCATGACTGTATCCAATCCTTATGCACTTGGTAATTACTGTAACCCCAACCCCTATTTTTATCCAAAGCATGAACTACCGCATTGTCACATTTGCCTGAATCCACCCACTTCACAGAGTTTGACTGATTCATCTGGCATTGTGACATGAAACAGTAATTTCTCAGTTAAAATACAATGAAAAAAAGCAGGTCTTTGTTAGCCAATTAGCGCCACAGGCGGGATAAACACCGTCATCAAGCCTCATCAAATATTGCACAGGAACCAACGAGGAGTCAGAGCAACAATGGCGAGATCCTCTGCCACAGGCTGCTATCAGGGCTCTTTCAAATCATCATGTCTTGTCAATATTGCCCAACGTGGTTTGTTTTACTTCACTTCAGTCTACTCGAACCCCCACCCGACCTTCCCAGGGACATCAACTAGAGTGGGCACAATGTCAGACTGAAGATGGAAACAGAATTAGACGAGTTGACAATTTTGTCTGATGTCAAACAACTGTCACATCACTAAACATATTTATTTTTAATTTTTTTAAAAATGTTTTTAAGGCACAGACTAACCATGTCACCCTGCTGATAGGGGCATCAGATAACAAAATGCTTTCATCTGTCCTTCTAGAGGACATTTTCGAACAATGTATTGTGAGGTTTAATTTGGAGGACTTCTTGTAAGAGTTCATCACTCATATCAGAGTCTCCTGTTAGGATCCAGAGTTGCTTTACACTTGCATCTCAAAACTTTGCAACCAGTTTGTGGCTTCATGAAAGTCTAGTGAACAACCAACTGTACACAAACAGAGAGCACATCACCACTACCTATAAAAACTGTTCAAAATAGAGTATGACACCTGGATCAAATAATGGAAGAGCATGTGATGATTCAAGGAAAATTGAAGTCTTTTGAAGTATGTTGGTTGTCAGCTGTTTTAGGTTCATGTGACAACAGTCTTTGTAAACCTCTTGGTGTCGCCTGAATTGGAGCATCTGAAAGTGGAACAAATCTCAATTACACAAATTTGCTATCTAGATCACTATCTAGCATCAACATTTTATACTTTTTAGTTTGATTAGTGTCTTGCCTATTTCTCTGACTGTTGTCTCTTGTCTCATCTCATGTGTGAGTGAATCCCACTCATTAATTTGAGTCGCAGTGCTTACTGGGATGTACAGATTTGATTGGCTGGGCAACGTCACATGAGATGGTTTTCAATGCTGGAAAGCCAGATATTTCAGGATTTGGTAGAGACCAGCAGAAGGTAGAAGGTAGATTTATTTGTCATTTTTCTTATACATGGTTTAAGAAAATATGAAATTAAAGTTGACCCTAAATCCTGCTACATCTTTTGGCATCGGAGGGGGAGTTGAGGAGTCTCACAGCCTGGGGAAAGAAGCTGCTCTGTAGTCTGGTGGTTCGGCAGCCAATACTTCTGTATTTTTTCCCAGATGGCAGCAGGGTGAACAGACTATGGCTGCTGTCTTTCAGTGTCCTTTGTGCTCTGTGCAGACGCCTCACTTCACCGAGGTCACTGATGCTCTGTAGATGGGAACCAGTGATGTTCTGGGCAGTTTTAATCACCTGCTGTAGAGCCTTCCTGTCCTGGGCCGTGCACAAACTATGCCAGTTTGTGTTGCTTCCAGTCATTATGCTTTCTGTTGCTCCTCTGTAGAAGTTAACCAGGATCTTCATCTTATCTCAATCTTGTGACCTGTCTGCTTTGAGCAAGGTCCGCCCATCTAGTGCAACGGCTTGATCTCAGGGGTTAACCGTGTCTCTGTGAAGATGTGCACAGAGCAGTCTCTGATCTCCCGTTGCTGAGTGAGCCTCAATCACATCTCATCCATTTTATTCTCCTGCGGCCGGACATTAACCAGAAAGAAGTCTTGGTTGAGGAACAGCTCTCGGTCCAAGGCGGGTCAGCCTACCCCTGATGCCGGCTCTCCTCCTTCTTTTCGTCAGGCACTGTCAGTTTCTTTTCTCCCCTCTGGTCTGACTGGCAGCTCACCATATGCCGTTTCTCACAGATCCTCTCATGGTCTGCTGTATTCAGTCCAATACCCACTCAACTTTTCCCGATGTTGATGATTGCTTCTCTATCATAGGAAAGTCATGCTTTAGCACAAGGGGCCATGGAGTTGAAAAAATAGGAAAATGTAGCAAAAGTAGCAAGAATTTGAAGAGCTACTGGCTGTTGCATCTGCATGCGCCGCTTTTGTCATTACAAAGACTAAAAAAAGTGTGAATATTGGACTTTCATCATTCATCATATGGGTACAAACACAAATAAATGATAATATTGCTCTGTACCTGCTGGATGTGTAAATAAGTGACTTTACGCTAGCACTTTCGCCATTTCGTCTTAAATCTGATAATATGAGGATGTTATGTTCACAACCTGTTATCACTGCCTCCAAGTGATAAAAACTGCATCCTAAAAACTGTTAAGTGGAGTAAAAAATCCAATATTCCCCTCTGAAACATAGTGAAGGACAAGTATAAAGTTGTGCAAAATAGAAATACAAATACTCCAAAGTTGCTCTTCAGTACTTGAGTTAATAAAGCAGATGCTGGCATTCAGCTTACTGCCAAAAGCAGCACAGCACGTCTCTCACTTTTTTTAAGACAGCCAAGTGGAAAGTTTATAAAAGTTTCCTTTTAGCAGAAACCCTCTGAGCAGTGGCTGCAGTTTATATATACTTCTATTCAAATCCTTCCTCTGCTTTTTGTGATTCTTAAAATGAAAGTTCACCCTGCAGAGTGAAAGTGCATATTGCATGGATATTCACTTCACTACTTCAGTGATTTCTCTAACAAGCTATACAGAGTTATGGAAGTAGAACAGTACTAATAAAATTAGGCAAAAGCACACTGTAGAATGAAGAAAATCAGTGCATTAAAAAAAAGAAGCTGATTTAAAAGCAGGATTATACTGACAGACACAGGCAGTAAAAAAAAAAACACAAATGGTTAGTGAAATAAAACATCTGTAAAAGGATTCCTTCCTTTTTTTAATATCTATGGATCCGGATAATTTAGTCGATTCAGCTGCCTTGTTTTTTTTTTTTTAACCCTAGTGGCATAAAAGTATTTGTTAAACAGAGATTGCACTACTTGGCAGCTACAAAGTCCCTTCTCTGTGCAATCTTTGCATTTCTACACAGAAGCAAAAAACAGCGGCTTCAGTGTATGATTTTCCATAGCATGCTGGCATCGTGGAAGCTAGAGAGCCATAATCAGTATGATGTTTAACAGAACAGTGTCAACCCTGTGGCATACGTTTCAGCAGCTCCTTCTTGACTATAACAATGGCATAACATGGCATTAATAAAGCAATATTACACAAGATAGTGTGCTTTAATATCATTAGTGGTACGACAGTGATGCGGTGAGGACCAAGGTCTTTGTGCTGAGGTCCATAAGCATTACTAAAGTGCCACCATTAATGTTAAAGGACACTCTCTCGTGTAATATGAAGACTATACAACTATAACTAACAAAATAAATATATATATAATCAAAAGTATTCATGTAAAGGGACAATTAGCTCTCAAAATAAAAAGCTTTTTGCAACGTCTCTCATTTCCATGGAAATACAGAGTCTGTCTAATAAATGGAAAACAATCTGTCACATCTGTAGAATCCTGTATGACACTGAGTTTGTTTCAGCAAAAAGGTTGAACCTTAGTAGCAACCTAGCAACAGACATGTTTTGTAGTCCCTGTTGAGTCAGCTTGCCAACTTGTGTTTATACTTTTTGTAGATCCTGGGGTATCTCAAAGCAAATAAATACACCAGATATAAACAAAAAAAAAA
>NW_024628266.1:0-2731 GCF_008729295.1 Plectropomus leopardus | reverse complement strand
CCCCCCCTCCCCCAATACACACACACAGGGCCTACACATATATGTGCATATTTGCATGTCTATACATCCAGGCAAACACCTGACATTCTTTGTGGCTGAGTTGATTTTGGCGAGTGAAAGGAGAGCGGTTGGACTATGACATGGTATGGTATGACATCACCATGATGGCCTCTTATTTGCTTTACTTCTCTCCATCATCTCCTCTCTCTTCTTCTTACCAAGAAGAAAAAAAAACAAATTTCCACTGCTGGGAATGAGCTTGGACTTCCTCAGTTCTAGAGGGAATTGTGCTCCCAGACGGGCATCACATTCATTTGACTGATTCTTTTTCTTTCTTTCTTTCTTTCTTTCAGATATTGTCTGATTTTAATTAAAGTTGTGTTTCTTTTACACAAAACTTTACAGATAAAGGCTAGACCCATCTGCATAAAAGCATTGATCATTTTTTGCAGTCAAACTGGCATTTTAATCCTTCTCACTTTTTGTCTGTTTTTGCATATTTTTTCCCCCTATTTTAAGAATATAAAACCACTTTTTGTGTGTGTGTTAAGAGAGACAGGAAAGGTGGGACAGAGAAGGGGGAATGACACACAGCAAAGGGTCACAAGCCGTTATTGTTTTAGCTTGTCATTGCTGTGTTCTGCTGCTTTTTAGCCCCCAACAATGATGTTTTTTCCAGCAGCCCCCACCTCATTTTATAGCAGCTTTGTAACCCTGAAACATTGGTGTTTTTTTAGATTGTTTGTTTGTTTGTTTGTTATTGAGATTTTGCTGTGTTTCTTGCCATTTTAAGCCAAAACATTATCTTTTCCTATCCATAGTCAAGTGGTTTTTGTGCCCAAACTTAACCATACGTCAACCACAGCACTGCTGAAACATAAAGTTTCAACATTTTCACCACATAATAATGAACAAATGTAATGTATTTATGGTTTTCAGCATTGCTTACATTTTTACCTGGAAGTTGGGTTACCAAGAGTATTAGAGACATGATGGCCTGGCACAGCCCAGTGGCTACCTTCCACTGGCCGAACAGCTAACTTCCAGTTTGGCTAGTTGTGACTCCCCCCAAAAAATATTTCCACTCCTTCACAAACATCTCTCTCCCCATCAAGTCTATGGGAAAAAGTCTTGTTGGGCCCTGTGGAATCAGGTGACGGACCCAGACAGTGTACTTCTACTTGAGGCCACTATGTAAATTTGGCTTCAAAGCCCAGTGCTGTTCTCATGGGCTCGGTCAGCACTGATTCCCACCAGACATTACTCCATGTTTGTTATTTTAACATCTGCTGAGCTTTCGCTGCCAAAAGTAATTAAAACTTCAGTTCATTCTTTTTCAGTATTTGCAGTATTATTTATGTTAATGCCATTAAGAAGATAAGTTGTCACTCTTCTGCCATAAACTCACCGCCTCTACCTGCCACTACTGTACAGCCAGACAGAAGCAACAGTGTATGTTTGTGGTGTGTGTGTGTGTGTGTGTGTGTGTGGCAGTGGTTTGTGTGTGCCGGTGTGTTAGTTCAGTAAATAGTGGCCTTTGAGCTCTGTGAGCCGCTCGGGTCCTGGTTGGATAACCTGCCAGAGAGGAAACAACATGTCTTTTCATGACACAGAACTACCAAGAGACAGTTAATGTCTTATGATTAATGCTTATGTGCTTATCTGGCGTTTCTTTTAAGCTCCATATTGTGGAAACAACTTCTTACTCTTGGCCTGAGAAGCACTATATGGACTATACGTAAAGATATTATGGCTCCCTGCTGATATGCCTTGCAGCTGCACTTTTGGCCCACACAGTGTACTAGTGATGTGGCAGTAAATCCCAAAGTAAACAATAACGGCCACGCGGTGATCATCATAAGGCACACAGACCCCAACTGAAATATAAATCAGTTACAGCTCCAGAAAAGTATTAATTTATGACTTCACCCTTTTACAGTCTTTTTCTCACAGTCTTTCATCAGTTTTTACAGCTTGCTCCAATGCAGATTTTTGAGTTATCCTTATTAAGTATATTTCCCTTAATCAAAAAAAAATCCACACTAAAGTCTACAATGCCTATAACATTGTCAAATATATCTTCAGACTTCATTTCCAGTACTACACTGAAGCTTCACCTCTTTTACAGTAGATGCAGAGGAACACCTAAAGCATAAGATGTAGATGTGGAAGTCCACTAACAAAGAACTAACATTTGACGAGTTAGGATGGGAATGTGTTCGTTTTATAAGACAAGTACAAGAACTGAAAGACAAGACGTTAAATTTGGACTCTCATTTATTACTATTAACACGCAGGCTGGATGTAAAGGTATTAGCTGGACATCCATTCATACATCCACACACCTCCCCTCAAGAATCCCCTCGACAACTTAGACAAGCTTTTTCACACTGTTCCATATTTCCTTTAACAGATATTATTTTCTTTGTGCATGAGAGATAAAGATTTTATGTTGAATTTTTGTTTTTATTTGTGATAAATTTGCTCTATAAACTGCACAGTATACACACAGTATGCTCTATTCTTAGAGCCTCCACTGAATGTGCATCTTGATATAGAAAAGCAGCTAAAATAAAAGCATACAACTTTATGGTAACATAAATGCAACTTGTTTGGTCAACTTAAAAAATTGGATAATCTACTATACTATAATCTAAATTAATTAATTAATTAATTAATTAATAGATAAATAAAATGAATCCTTCTCAAGTAGAACACATAGAAAAGATTT
>NW_024628265.1:0-1109 GCF_008729295.1 Plectropomus leopardus | reverse complement strand
AATTGTGGATTTATAATGCAGGCCTGAAAACGCTTTAGGCCAGAAGCAGTTGAAGTACCTAGATTATTAAGTAAAAAAAAGCAGTGGGAAACAAAGTATACAACTCTGTTTACTACAAAGTATAGGTACTCCTGATCAAATATTTGTCCAATACAAGTATTACTAGCTTTTAAAATACTTATGTATTTTTTGAAAGCACATTAAAAAGCACACCTATAAAAAAAAAAACATTGAATGCACTGACTTGATTGTAGAAGCAAGTAAACAAGTCATAATTTGTCTGCATAAATTAATTAAACTTTTTCTTTTTTATTTAATCCGAAAAGATATAGAATTTAAAATTGAAACAAACATTAGCAACAATATGACTCACAGAAGAATCTGAACAACTATCAGCTGTAATATGGACAAAAAACATACTGCTTTGTCGACAGTACAGGCATTGATTCAACATCTATTACACGGCATTTCCAGAAATGTGAAACAGCTTGACCTCTCCTCTCCACCTGTCTGTACTGATGAGCTGCCCAATCTGAGTAGCACATGTGCGAGGTACGGGAACAAACGAACACCACGCAGAAAAATCATCCGCTGACTTCAAAGCAAAAGTAACGAGTAACAAAGAGAAAATGTAGTGGAGACAAAAGTACTATATTTATTTTTCAAATGTGGAGTAAATTCCACAAAAATGATAGCCAAGAAAAGTACAGATGCTCAAAAATGTTGCTTATGAACAGAACTTAAGTAAATATACTTCCTTATTATCCACCACTGAAAAGAAGTAATAACACACTGTAAAATAATAAAATACAATGCAAGTAAAAGTCCTGTATTTAGCTATACCACTGCCCACACAAGTAGCAGACTATTTTTTAGCAGCTCCATTTCAACATTTAGCTTTTCCTCATGTGCACTCATGGAAATTCAACCGTTCAGCCTGTCTACTTCTTACATTTTGCTTTTACTGTTTACTTATTATATCATGCTGATACTCGTAGTTATTGAATCTTCTTTGCTGCTGTAACACTGCGAATTTGCTGTGGGACTAACAAAGAATCATCTTATCATATCTTATAGGCATTATCAGCTAAAAGTAGCCCTAAGTGTTA
>NW_024628264.1:0-3127 GCF_008729295.1 Plectropomus leopardus | reverse complement strand
CCTGACTGTCAGAATACGAAGAAATGTGCTTTTTCCCCTCTGACATTTCATGAATATATTTCAGTTTCTAATATACTATAATCCTAACAATTTGCATTATTGTTGTTCTTTATTTGTCCAATTGGTTAGTTTTTGTTTGTTTTAAGGTTGCAAATAGTAAGCACTTCTCTTTATTAATATCGGTACAGTTATCGTTCTTTTAAAAAAAAATTGGCTTACTGTAAAATGCATTTTGTCAATCAAAACTCACAGTAACATATGGCACATGCTTTGAGAGCACTGTACAGCCTATTGATTGATTGATAGATAAAATTTCCCAGATTAATTGATCGTTGGCTATTTTTTATCGTCTCTACTAGTTTGTTTGTTTGTGTTGGTTCTATAGATGTTTTTTACGTGACATCATTTTGTCATGTGATCATGTTGTCATGTTTTCTTATCAGTATGATTTGCCTGTTTAAAATAAATAAATAATAATAATACTAAGTTTTATAATAAAACAAAAATTTTACAACCAATTTTACTTTTTTGATCAACCACCTTACTCTAATAATTTTTGCACAGTCCCTAAAAACAACATCTTTTTAATGCAAGTTATAAATTAGAAATCAGGCCTATTTCCAGAGCAAGAACCATTCATCAGGTATGCTTATTATTCCAAACTAATAGCACTGCTGGTATTTAAATAAATTTTAAAAAACACCTCCCTGCTGCAGCCTGCACTCAGTCATCCTCTCTACTGCACCCGAGAGGGCCAAAAATGGAACGAGATGCTTTTGTTTCCCTCCCAAACAAAGCAATCATTCAGAGATTGATCTAATGCTGAAATAACTGCTGGCACTGCAAATGTATGACGGCTTATTTCCCCACTTCATCACTCGGCGGTCAGTAAAGATTGCATTGGACCAACAGCGTCCTCCTAAGGACACGGAGGTGTAATTGGCTGATTGGTGGCCTTGATTGAATTCTGCTCTGGATGTTTCTGTACGTTCAGATCAGACTAATGTGAGCATGAAGGAGGGCGGAGCGGAACAGCTGACGCAGCGAGAACCGCTGAACAAACACAGCAGACGATAACAGACAGGGAGACGGCGTTAATGTGATGAAAAATACAGCAGGTGAACCCATTTACCTGTCACGTCAATACAGTGCGGCACACGCTTAGAAATAAAGGTGCCAACTACAACCCTAGAGGGTTCTATGGCTTGTTCCCGAAGGAGAACCTTTTTTGGTTCCCTGTATACCCTTTTATTAAGTTTCCAACTGGAACACTTTCAAGGGGATCTGCCTTGAACGTAATACAAAGGGTAATACATAGAACCACGTGTGAAAGGTTCCACCTGAATCCCCATATGAGAGGTTTTACAGAGAGCCTTGTCATGATGTAATGGTTCCACCCAGAACCCACCCAAGGGATTCTACTGAGAGCTCTTTCATATTTCAAGAGTTGCATCTAGATCCCAACCAAGAGTTTCTACCTAGAACCTTTTTGTAATTCAAGGGTTTAATCTAGAAGTCACCCAGGAGGTACTACTAAAAACCCATTTATATTTCAAAGGTTTTATCTAAAACCCACCCAGGGGTTTCTACCAAGAACCTTTTTTATATTAAGGGTTTCATCTCGAACCCACGAGGTTCTAACAAGAGCCCTATTATATTCAGAGGGTTTAATCTAGAACCCACCCAGGAGATTCTACCAAGTTTAATTGAGAACCCACCAAATGGTTTTAGCAAGAACCCATTTATATTCCAATGGTTTCGTCTAGAAGCCACCCAGGAGTTTCTACTGGGAACCATTTATATTCCCAGGGAGTTCTATCAAGAACCCTCTTGTATTCCAAGGGTATGATCTAGAACCCACGAAGGGAGGCTCAAAAAATAGCAAGTGACTACATTACCCATAGATCTCTCTTCCACTAACCATGGTTTTTGTTCTTAAAGGAAATCTTTGTTTTAAAGAGAACCTTTGAAGAACACTTTCTTTTAAAGGGGTTCTCCAGAAACATATGCTTCTTGGTAGAACCTCATCCCTTCAGGCTGAACCCTTTTTGAACTTTTGTTTCTAAGAGTGCAGGATGGTAAATTGCCGGCCGATTGGTCTGGAAATGTTTTCTAAGCGCTCACAGTTTCATAAATTCATGACAGAATATCTTTGGTCCGCACATGATTTACCAGCGCATCGATTCATCTGCACCTTCCTTTCATCTGTGCAATCTGGGAAACTAACCAAAGCCGTACAGTCTGTCGTTCAGTCAGATCCAGACTCTCACATAACAATGCCGAACACGGTATGGTGGAGGTGGGTGAGGAGAAGGGGGGAGGCAGAGACAGCTTGGAGAGCGCTGATGAAAAATATGGGCAGTAATAAGGAACAATAACAAATGCTGGAAGGTGATGCAGACTACACCGTGAGCCAACCTCCACTATTTGCTCTGGGGCCTGGCTGCTCCGCGTGCCAGTTTCTTTGTCTGTCTGTGTTTGGGAGAGAATATCATGTCAAACTTTCTGCCAGAATTTGATGATTTAGCGCGTCCTCAGTTAACAGCAAATATGGTTAAAGCGATGAGTGTTGTTTGACTTTCTCTCCCACACAAAAGGAACGTGAGAAGAGAACAGCATGTGTTGTTGTGCTGAGGGATAGCTAATGGGATGTACCCGAATCCAAACATGTTCTTCAGGAAATTACAAATAATACGATGGAAACATATTTATTCTACCTAAAATTGCTTAGTATTATTCAGGGAAAAAAAGACATGTTTGTGTTTGTTAACCCTTTGAAACCTGAGCAAATAAGCCCGGCTTTCAGAAACATAGGAAGATGGCGACAAACAAATGGACAAGAAATTAGCGTGAAATAAGTAAAAAAATAACAAGTAAAATACATGAAAATAAACATTTTTAAAAAAGGAAAAAAAGAAAATGCATTAGAAAGTATGTATTGATTTTTCTTTCTGTAACATAATTTTAAATATAATATTAACATAATTACAAATAGATATTTTTACCTCATTTTTTAAATAATAATTTCTAATTATATATTTTGTTCCTAGTAGCTCTTATTTGCTTTTAGTATTTGCACATTTTTGTATATGCATCTCTCTTAACTGTAAAGTATGCCAGGCGAGTA
>NW_024628263.1:0-4318 GCF_008729295.1 Plectropomus leopardus | reverse complement strand
TCCTTCTGCGTCTGCATGTTACGCTCTAGATATCCTTCTGCGTCTGCTGTTGATGTTCCAGGATGTTGCTACCATGATGTCAACACAAGCACATGGTGGGATGACGCAGCACATGGTTATGTTTAGACAAAAACAGCACATGACAACCAACACCACAACGTTAACAAACACACATGTTGGATGGATGTTATGTAACCGTGCAACTCACTATGAGTAAGTAACACTGTGCTAGGTTTGGAAGGAGATAAGTGAAATAAATTACACCCATAAACACAAGTACCAGGTGAGGTAAGTTGTGAACAATAGCTTTTACTTACATGAATTTTCAAGCAATAATTTGAAAAACATTTCCATAAACATGTACGAAATTTTTTTTAAAAATGGGTCCTTTAAAATAAATGAGTCTTTGTTCGTTTGTTTTGCTGCCAATGGTCCTTTAAGTCTGATCACTTTCGGTATTAGTCCATCCACTGCCAGTGGTTCTCCTATTAAATGTTTGTCACGGGTCCTGCAACAGTTTTTGTGAGAGTTTGCTCTCTTGGATGAATGTGTGTACAGTCCAGGTGGCTGTCACCGTCCTCCAGGTGAAGTATGCCGTGAGTCAGCTCTGCGTCCTGTCAGGATCACACAGGTAGCATTTTTATTCAGTCAAAGACAAAAAATACTTACAATATACACTCTAACGTGAGTGTATATTGTGTTTTTGAAAACAGCATAAAGTAAATAACGTATGGTCATAATGACTGAAAAGGTTTAAGCAGAAGCAAAATCTTTATATATGACGATCCTACATAAAATCCTGCATTAAATCAAGCTACCCACCAGAAAATGATCATAAAACTGAGAAAACAAACAAACAATTTCAATATGTAACTCTCAAGAATAACCTTATAAGCTATTTATTTAAAAACCAATAGCGAGTTACATTCTTAAATTGAAATCTGCATCATTCCAAAATTTAACCCCAATAATAGAAATACATCTCCTTTTAATTCCTATTTTAGCTTTTAAAATGTTGAACTTACAAACATCTCTTAATACCAGATCTACACTCCTGAACTGAAAATAACCTTTTTACCGGATCCAGCAGTGACTTTTTTTAGCTCTGTACATTATTTGCATTATTTAACTCTGTCCATGAGACTTGACCTGTTTTTGCAAACGGGACTTAAAGATTTTGTTCTATATGTCTTTATGTTGCACAACAATCACACTAAAGCCTAATAACCCTATAACAGAAAGCACCACATGCTGTAAAATGCTCAATGATAACATGTTCAGGCCTGTTTACCTCACTCTGGTTTAAAACTTTACATCTCAGTTCAACTTCTGAATCGCCAAACAGCAGAACCAGCATATACCGTCATACACTGCAGTACTAATCCAATAACAGCCTATAATAACCATCTGCAACAGATGTTTAATATAGGAGGAAAATAAGGATAAAAGAGGAGGGAGAGAAGTAGAAAAGCAGACGTAGGTCAGGAAAGGAATGAGAGATGAAGGGGGGAAGGAGACAGGAGGAGGGAGAAGTTAGGATGGAAAAAGGAAATAATAATAATAATACTAATATCTTAAATTTATGTAGCACCTTTCACAATACCCAAGGACGCTTTAGACATTTTGTTTTAAAAAGGAAAAAGAAATAAAGACAAGGGGAACAGAGGAACAGGAGGGAAATGAAAACAAAAAGGGAGGAGGAGAGTAAATAAACAGGAAAAAAGATTAAAAAAGCAGAGGAACTATGAAAAAGGAGACAAGGAAGTGAACCAGTGCAGGTAGAAAAGGAAGAAAGAATAAAACAAAAGGAAACAAGTAAACAAGGGGAGGAGGGAAGGATTGCACAGCATCGGGCAATTCTGTATCCTACATTAGGAGAGATGGTAGGCAGTACAGCTTCAAATATATCTGCTCATATTTGCTCAAACTATAATGAAAGCACGCATATCAGAAACATAAAATACTGTATGTACCCACAGCAGAATTCAGACACTATGGATTCACATTTTCGCACTCAAAATAATAAAATATGATTTTTTTTTTTTTACTTAAATACTGCGAGAAAATCCCTGCGCAATAACCACTCAGCTCCTATGACACTTTTCACTGTTTTTAAATACCTTGTGTAAATTTCCACATTGTTAAATTTGCACTCATTGTTACTGCACTATTAGGCACACGGATTTGTATATATTAGCTAAATTGTTTAATTAGGGCTGCACATAAGTAAATTGAGTACTATAACTTTGTACTGTAACTATAACTTTGTTTGTATTTGTTTCTGTTTTATTATTATCTATTATATATTACTTATTTAATGATTCATTCCTGTACATGGAAAGCAAAGCTGACCGGAGTCAAATTCCTTATTTGTGGAAGCAGACTTGGCCAATGAAGCGGATTCTGAAATCATCATTAAACAAAAACAGTTTGGTATTTTTAATGAGCTTCTCTTCGCTAATGTTGCTGTGAAATTCACTCAGCTGACCTTTAAAACAACGAAAACAGACAAACTGCAGCTGCGCGCAGCTAACCCGAGTATCACATCACTACTTTCTGCTGTTTCAGGGCTAATAATCAACAGATTTATGCTTTAAATCTCTATCAATAATCAATAACCACAGCGTTAGCCAATGAACGCTCCCACAACATTCAAACAACGCTCAGGTAACGTAACACTGCACGCGCTGTTAGCCCTGTTAGCATCAGGCAGTTCGCTAGCTTACCGGGATAAACGGAGGCGGTAAACCGGACTTTTCTGAGCTCCCGGTCGCGTCTCCTCGGTTCGTCCTCGGTGTCGGCTCGTTCTCCGGTTGATTTCGTCGCTTTTATCCGCTCAGTTAACTTTAATCCGTCTGTTTACGCTCTTCTCTGCTGCCGCCATCATGCGCGCTCGTTTCCGCTTTCCCTCACGTACACACACGCAGGATCACGTGATTACGTCACCACCTGTCAATCAAGTTCAGCGTAGGAGGCGGGACTATCGCTCCTGATTGGCTGATCTTTCGCTGTCTGTTTTTAAAGGGACGTTACGTTGTTTTTAATACATTTTTGATATTTTTCAACAAAAACAAATGTTACACAAATAAATTTTGCACTTGTCAAAGTCAACAAAAACATACAACGATACACAATAAAACACAATGAAACACAGAAGAAGCCCTAAACAAAACTCAAAATAATTTGAAGTTTGGAGGGTGAAGTGCAGAAACTCTCTGGAGTAGGAGAGTATATATATAGATATAAATTGATGAATAAATTAATGAAATAATTGAAATGATGTTCTGTGATATGGCCTTGACATCACTTTTTGCCGATGTATTTCTTTAATGTTTTTCCTATGTAATCTATTACATTGTTAATTGTCAATTGTTTCACTGCCCTGAATGTTTCAGATGGTTAACCACACCTGCAACCATATAGCTCGTCAGCCTGTTGGTGTGCATTATGTATAAATACAGGCGTGCATTCATCTTTTCAAATATTTGACTTGACAAAGATCCAAATGGGATCGAAATGTTGTCTCTAATAAACCTGTGTGGCGTGGAGTAAGTGTGCAGGCGTTACCTTTATTCCTCATTAAAGTTTTTTGAAAGCTTTGCACCTACACAATGTGCATATAACTATCCTTTTTTTCAAGGTGGAGAAAAAAAAATCACATTCAAACGGGAAGAGGACACCAGACTCCTGCATGAAAGTCCAGGTTTGTAGGATCCATCCACCCTGGAGGGGCCCTGCAGAGTGGAGCTGCACAAAACTTTAAGATCAATCTCACCGTCTGCAGGAGGCTTTAGAGACGGAGTGAGGAGGTCAGACATCCAGGAGCAGCTCAGAGGAAAGACGCTGCTCTTTTGCATAAAAAGAGGCCAGTTGAGGTGGTTCGGTGTACCGGTCTGCTCCAGCTAACTGGTCAGAGGCCTCGGGGAAGACCCAGAACACACTGGAGGGATTACATGTCTGGTCTGGTCTGGGGACGCCTCCTGGTCCTCCAGAGGGTCCTGCAGGAGGAGCTGGGAGGAGGGACATCTGCAGTGCTTTGCTCAGCCTGCTGCCTCCAGGACCCGGCCTCAGAAAATCAGACGACGATGGAGCGATGGAGGGATTTTTTGACGTGTCTTGTTGTTTCCCTCTTTGTTGAAGTGTCAGATTGCATCATCACGTCCTCACAGATCTTCTGTTGGAGGCCGCAGCAGCAGAGCTCCCTCCTCTTCCTCGCTCTGTGTGTGTGTTCACTTCTCTAACATCTCCTCCCTCCGTGCGTCCGTACATCACCTCCCACCCGCCGCCTGCCCGACAGTCTGCCTAATACCAATTACAC
>NW_024628262.1:0-2919 GCF_008729295.1 Plectropomus leopardus | reverse complement strand
AAATAAACAAACAAAACCACTCAGGAAAAAGTTTGCTGTCTTGAATACCTGAAACTATGTAGCACTGGAGAGGAAGCAAACCATGGCCACAAATTGAATCTATTTAGAAATTAGTGGCATAGATGTAATTCATGCTAAGCGATAACATCAATGGGGATGTGAGAGTTGAGATAAATAATGAGTTTGTTTCAGCCACAGCACATAGACTCTGATTGTTGAAGCTCCTTTTCTGCTGAACTGTGTCGAAGTACTTTAAAAGTGTGCTGCAGACGTTCCCAGAGGTGGAAGCATTGTTTGAAGTGAAGTAAAAATCCTTACTGTAGCTCAGGGCAGACACTCTTTGAAGTCTGGTTTGGGGTAAATATTTTAAGAGCAGTTCTGTTTTTTAAACATATTCTGGCTGAAAGTATCATTGTGTATCATATAAAAATAAATTTGAGAGAGATGCCAGAGATCATACCAGCACACAATATCATAGATGCTACAAAAAGAGGCGACTCTGCTTTGTAAGTTTTCACACAAGTTTTAACAAGCTATTTTTAAAGTTTTTGCACCAGTTGGAACAATGGAATAACCCTTAATACCACTTTAGCTATTGATAGGCTGAATCTGAATCTGTTCACACCTATATATAATGCTGCGAAAGAAACTTTTCCTGCTGCCATTTTCATGTCTTCTCTTCGTATTTTTTTTAGGGGTAACTGCTTTTTTATGTACATTTTCACATTTCATTGTATTTAATGAAAGCCATTAACCATATTAGATTGTTATTTTTCACAGTGTAAACACATAAAATGTTTAACCAAAGCTTGGAAGTTGTATGCAAATATGACCCCAATCAGCCAGATGGGGAGCTATAGGACCATAACTCCTCCTCAGTAAGTCCGAATTACACCAAACTTGGTACAGACATCTATCTTTTAACATTCTAAATAGCTGCCTCAGGAAGTACTAAAGTCAACCTAGATCTTTTGGAAAAACACATTTTTGACATCTTCTCCTTAACCCCAGGTCTGATTTGCACCATTTGTATTTTTTGTTGATCTTTAAGAGACCAAACTTATCAGAAGTTATCCAAAGCCTGTTCATATCTTACTGCGTTTTGAAGATATTGACCAATGAACTTTAAAAGGTTGAGGCTCAACATATAAAAAGACCACAACCACTGGGCCAATCATCATGAAGCTAGAAGGACATTTCTGCAAAAGTACCTGAAACAAACCCTAAAAGTTTCATTCAGATGAACCGCTTGGGGTGCCAGAAAATGCAAAAAATGGGTGTGACATTACACCAGTAAGACTTTAAATCAGAAATTATTTGTACAACTTATTACAAAACTCGCAAGGTATGTTGCATAATGTTTAACCCAAAACTATTTGAAATCATTCAGTAGATTTTTTCATTTTGGTGCACCACTATATAAATTAGGTGCACCCAGACTTTTTTACTGCACCTTTTGGTGCCACAATACAATTTTTTCAGTGGTAGACATTGGTAATTTCTTAACACACTATGTGAAGGATTGTACAGGGCTGTAAATTAAACTAAACTAAACTTCATTTCCCACAAAGCACTGGTGCAACAGAGGTTGACGGTTTTGTGTACAAATGTATCAAATCCATTGTAGTTTGAGATTATTTAAATCCAGTGTTGGGGGAAGTTTGTAAAGAAATTTACTTTGACTGAAGTAAATGTAGCACTGACAAAATGCATACATTGTTTATAATATCTGCATTTATTTGTTATTTGGCTATTATTTATGTGTGAATGTGGGAAGTATGGGTGCTTAGTGTCCTAATACTAAGTATTATAAAATCCATCACTTTATAAGTTCAAAGTTTTTGTTAAAATGATAGTGTTCCGCTTTCTGATTGGGATGCAGGGTATATGTGTGGTGCTGTGAAGCTTTGGCAGTTTCTGTGCTTTCATCCAGTGTGAAATATCTTTAGCAACAGTGGAAATTACAGTCAATGTTAGCTGCAGTTTGTGGTTTCTAATCTCTGCGTAGGTAATGTGCCATAAAGCCGAGAATGACGGGTAAACCTTCTGGCTTCAGCTGGGATGAAATGGTCAAATTCTGTTTGAATATAGTTGACAGTAACCAGTCATTTTATGTTGAAAGAATTCCCAAAAATGTTGTGTTCCATGGTGGTGTTACAGTTCTGATGGCTTTACACTATTTTAGTTATTTAGTTTTGTGGCACCTTTTAAATGTTGTTTGTTTTTTACAATAAATTCAAGGTTAGTCTAGGCAGAAATCTGAAAAAGACAGGCAATAAAAGGCTGAATTTAAAAATAAACCCTCCTCTTGCAGCCCTCCCCTCACTAACCTCGCCCCTCCTGCCAGATAACCGCAAGCATATGCACATGCTTCATACAGTAACCCAGTTTTCCAAATACATTGGTTAATTTAATCGTATTTCAATGTAGAGTTGCACACAGCGCATTTATTAGCCCATCCTCACCCTACTTACTCTGTTTAGTAAACCACAATTGACACAATAATAAGTCAGCTAGCCACCCCACAGCCTGTCCGCCTCACACCCCGTTGCTCTTACTCGAAGGCGAGCGGGTGGTCAGCGGCTGCAGCGGCTCAAATTTGCCCAGCACAAACACTAACACAAGGTGTCATAGTGGGCTGGTTGCCAGCAGCAGGTCAGGTCAGGTCTGCCATAGTAGCTTGTAGGGAGAGGAGTCGGGGCGTGTCCAGTCTGCAAGAGCTGGAGTTTGTGCTCCATGGATTTGTGTTGCCACAGCTACACTACAGACCTCCTAGTGAGGTGGTCTTTAGCAGGGGGAGTGAGGCACAGGACACACTGTGATTGAACCTTCTTGCTAACATGGCTATACAAACGTATATACTGTATATAGACTTCATCGTTTAAAGACTCTGGTTAGCAGAAGGCTAAATTATTAGCA
>NW_024628261.1:0-4017 GCF_008729295.1 Plectropomus leopardus | reverse complement strand
GCGACATAAAGGTAACTACAGATTAAACGCTCACCTGCATCCAGAACTCGCCCGGGCCCGTCACAGCAGAGCGCCCCACCTCTACGAAGAAGAAGTTTTCTGAATGTCCGCAGCGTCGGACGTTCATCAGCTGCAGCACCACGGCGGCGGCGTCCGAGTTGAGCTTGACGAAGTTGACCGTCTTGTCGGTCAGACAAAGGCGGTAAATACCCACCAAGTTCTTGGCTTGACCGAGGCCTTTGGGCCACACCTTCACCTGCCACACCTCTTTAAACGCAGGCCCGGGATTGGGCACGCCGTAGTCGCCCCCTTCGCTGCTGTCGGTGGGGTTCTTACCTACGGAGACAAGAGGAGATTAAAAAGGTTACTGGAGTGAAAAAAGCAGAATAAGACTGGATATGAAAAACAGAGGAGTGATGATGATTCATACACATTTTTACCAAAAACTTTCCATGACTTAAGGGTAATTTTCAAAGACCATACATTCTCTGAAATGAAAACTATGTATCTATATATATACTGTATATATTTAAATGATGAATATTTAAAAATAACTAACGGACTGTTTGTTATTTTTAAGTGGGAAGGAGGTGATACAAAAAAGGTACCAGGCACATTTAGTTAAAAACATTTTCAACTTTTTTTCTAGAATTATTTTTGGGGATTTTTCAACAAAACATTTTGGTCTTTTATTTTTTATTACATTTTTTGTTGATTTTTAAAGAAAAAAATGATTTTTTTTCTTTTAAAATATTGGTTGGTTTTTAAAGAAAACATGCTTTCCAAACCTGAAGGCCTACCAAAAATCTAAATCACCAGATTATCAACCCCTTTATCACAGCCAGAAACAGCATAAACTGAAACTATCACGGGATTTTCAAATTTCCAAAAGCCCTGAAACACACCATGAGTTCTTTTACAAGTTTGTAAAACAAAATCCATGTCTTTTCCAAAACTTTCTGGGCATATGTAGGTTTCCAAAACCTGCAGGCCTGGAAATTTTTATTTGCACTTTCAATGACTTTTCCAGGTTTCTCATGAGTGTATAAACCCTGTGAAGAACACTGGCTGCAGAAAGGCACTAACATGACCTTCATGCATCTGTGAACAAAGGGAACACCAGGTGAAACCACCTCTATTTACCTGTAAGTGGAGGACAAGGTACCTTTATTATGTAAGCTCTGCTGATATTGAGCTTTTCACTGATTTTTAAACCAGATTTGCGTTGAAACAGAGCATGCAGGAGCTTGCATACTGTACCTGCAGGGTCCATACCTGGGGTCTCATTTGTCAACGGACACCCTGACACACACACACGCATACCAGTGTGGAAAATGAAACCGCTGACAACTGAAGCCCCGCACGATGAATAATGACTGTGAAAGAAAAAGCAACCGTTGTGGAAAAGCGACTTGGAAAATGCTTAACAAGTGAATCTTCTCCAAAACCAAAGCAAACAAATGCCAATAGATGGCCTGAAACCTAAGAGCGAAGCACTCAATAAGCTTCTCAAGAGCCACTTTCTGGAGCCGCTCCAATGACAATAAACTGGCTTTGTAAACTAATAAAAATCCAGTGTCTTTTAGCCGGAGAACAGGCAGTCCATTCACCCCTTTTGTGTTTCTGTACTCAGACAGTAGGGAATTACTGAGGCGAGGGAAAACAGAAGAGAAAGCTCTTGGTGAGATTTGATCCAGAGCTGTTGGGGTCCAAACAAAGACCTACCTAGTACAACATTTAGCCGCCTGTTTGGAGTCTTAAGTCACCTTATTGTTCACAGATCTGAAGCAGGAATCCAGAAAATGACCTTAATTCTATCATGCTGTGCGGCTCATTGTCTGCAGCTATTGACTCTGCCTCTGAATATACCGCAGAGTCCCTCTGAGCTCTTTAATTGGCAGCCAAGAGGGACCTCACATCTGCGAACTAAAAAGCCAAAGATTATAGGAATACCATGTTATGAGTCATGCTTTAGGGTGGATTCTTATTATTCTCAAAAGGGTTAGTTTGGTATTTTCAACCTGGATCCTATTTTCCATGTTTTTATGTCCAAATGACTGATGGGAACAACAATTTCTGAAAGACAACAGCGACAAAACAGGCCGCAATCTATCCGATCTGGGCACAGTAGATGTGCATCCACTAAAAGTGCTTGTTTTTGTCACTGACGGGCTCAAATTAACATTATAAGCATCTAATAAAAATCATAGAAATGATCCCTACAGAGATAGAGTTTCCATAATGTTGTCAGACACTTACTACAGTAATCTGAGCCTGTCAGTGACAAAAACAAACACTTTTAGATGTAAATTGCAGCCGTCAACCAATATTGGTTTTTCGGGGCCGATACAGATACAGATTATTAGTAGTTAATGAGGCCAATAACTGATATTTAGAACTGATATGCATTTACAAAAAAAAGATCTTTCTGTCATTATGTAGAATTTGGAGTATAACGAACTCCAACACAAAACTTTAAATGCCTTTAGCAAATGTTTAATCAAAACTAAAACTTTCAACTTCAGATACAGCAAGGTCCACTTTTTTTTTTTTAAAGTCAAGTGACAATTTAAATTAAAAAAATAAAGAAAAATAGCTCCCTGAGGTTTTACAATGATACAAAATAAAATGCCAATACAGATAATCATCAAAAATGCCAAAAATCATCCCCGATAATTGACACCTAGTACACAGATGATGTGAACAAGCTCACAGTGGTTACACTGCAGCATGTTTTTCACTCACACACAAAAATATGGGAAAATTAGGTTAAAAAAAATCAAATTTACTCTTTACGACACAGAATCAATAAACTTCATGACAAGACTAAAGAAACAAACCTCCACTGAGAGGCTCACCTGTTCGCTTCACAGGAACAGGATGTTCTTTGTGTAAAAATGAGCACCTGCCTTATTAAACATCTGGCGTATTGATGATTTTTTGACAACCAGCTGAGCGACGCATTATATTTTTCACAAAGTTTGTGTGGTATTCTACTTTAAGCAGCGATTTTGGCCCAATCAGGCTAATCACAGTGCACCGCGCCCGCAGAATCACAAATGTATGATTGCACGTCTGCATGCGTTTGTTGTTCCTTTCCCATGCCTCTGCTGCAAATCCTACAATGACAACCATATGCAGACAAGAAACCTCAGCGCGCACAGTGGACGCCATATTAGCCGAGCTTCCGTTATGACAAACATTTCCCTCAAGAGCCTCTTCCCAAAATATTTTTTTTACTTGTGATTGCAAAAGACGGTAACGGGGGGGGTGTGACGTTTCTTCTTCTAGTTCCCTTCTCAAAAATTAGACGATGGCTCGCGACTTGAAAGAGACTCAGAATAGATGTTTTGTTGAAAGTCGTGGAGGCTGCGGCTTAGTGGCTCTGCGTGTGTGTGTGTGTGTGTGTGTGTGAGAGAAGCACTCCCCCCCTACATTAGATGACTCACTCAAGGCCATGCATGCCTGTTTCATGCACTGCTTTTCTCTGTGTGCGAGCGAGCGAGGAGCCCTGTTTGCCTCCTCGATTTAGATTTACAACAGGAAGTGATGGTTTGGGGATTTTTTTCAGCGGGGACCGTCGGAATGAGGGACTGCAGGAGATTGCAGAGAGATAGCACACGAGAAAAAACGTCCCTTCAAAGGAATACTTCCCCTCTCAAATGACCGTCTGTATATAAAAACACTTGCTCCAAGTTAAGTTGAATATCAAGAAAATTGTGTTTATCTCGCATGCCTTCATGGAGAACGAAGGATCCAAAAAATGAGAAAATTCTCGATTAATTGAAGTCATGAGGAACCGTATCTAGTCTGAATAAAACTTTATAAATAAGTTTGTTTACAAACTCTCACACAGCTCATGCGGTGCTCACAAAAACCTTTAAAAACCTTAAAAACTGAACTTTAAACAGAATTATCGACACTCTCTTATAAACCAGACTCCACTGATAAAAACAGTGACACAGGAAAAGCAAATGTCCTGCAAATACAAAAGTAAAACAATAAAAATAAATAAAT
>NW_024628260.1:0-5037 GCF_008729295.1 Plectropomus leopardus | reverse complement strand
AATCAAACATACTGTAGCTAGATGTACATATTTGTCAGAATTTAATGAGGCAGAGGCACTGTTTAGAATCTGTGTGAGACGCACCAATCTTTCCACCAACAACATGTAAAACCATCTGCATAATTATTAGATATATAGAGCAACAGACATAGTTTAAAGAGCATAAAAGTCCACTTAGGGTGGGTGGGAGCGTAGGGAGCGTCCAGCAAACACGACTTTGACCTCAGTGCTTGAAAGCAACAAACAACATTGGCTGCAGAATTTGTGTTGCTGAAGGAGGGTTTTTTTAGCGACACCTGCAATCTTTTTCTAACCAAAACCAAGTAGTTTTGTTGCCTGAACCTAACTGCCTACCCATTATTACTGCCAACCCCATTTGCATCAAGATACAAAGCAAAAGACTGCCCTTGGCATCATTTTAGTAACATCTGGGACTTCTGTCCAAGAGGAAAAAAATATGACAAGTGGGGTACTGTCAAATTTTTCTGTTATCTTGTATTAATTCCAAAAATTATAAACTTACATTTTTATTCCATATGTAGACCGATTTCCTCCATGTGAAGTTGAGGTGATGGTTCCCCAAGGCACGACGTGGAAAGCTGTCCCCCAACAGCGTCTGACAGTCAGCTGTCCCGTCAAACACTGTGGACAATCACAGGATGTTACCTGGTGTAAACTGCTTGACACACACACATGCAAACAGATCAATAATTATACAGAGAATGTAGAAATAACACAGAGTGACACACACAAGGACGAACTGATCTCATATTTGACTTTCACACGGATTTCCATTCATGACGGCGGCCTGTACACATGTCAGTTTAAAGGATCCAAATATGAGGAGATCAGTCACATGATCAACATCTCAGTTTCAGGTAGGCAGTTTTTTGCTCCCTCAGAGCCAAAATATAGACAGAACTTGTCTAATTTCATTTTTAAAATTTTTTTTTTCTTACAATCGACAGATTTACACAAGGGTGTTGAATACTTTGGGAATAATGCAGGTGAAAACCTTTATTTATAAAATGATATACACACTTTTTAATAGATAAAATTCCAAGTGTTAATTGTATATATTTTCTATTAATCTACAGATTCAAGCTTTTGGATGAAACACTCTGACAGTAATGCAGGTGGGAAACTTTATTGCTAAATCATATACATACATACATGCAGCACAGCCTCTGATTAATGAACTGAGTGCATCTGAGGGAGGTGGAGTCTTTCCAGGCAGGTTTGTTGGGTTTATGCACCTTCCCACAGGTGGGTAAGGTGATCTTTTCTGGAGATCTTTTTGGGGACTTTTGACAGGATTACTGATCTGATTCTTCCTCTTTTGTAGATAAACTACCAGACGTTGCTGTTCAGGACAATGTGTCCTGGCTGCCCTACTTCATCATCTGTATTAGCATTGCTCTTGTGGTCATCATACTGACAGTGTTTACCCTCCTGAGTTTTTATGGCCCCAAACGTAAGGAAATTAATATGTATCCACAGTCTGAAAACTGCAACAAAATTTGTGGTTCGTACCACCTAACAGAGCCTTTGTTTTATGTCTTTGCAGAAATTCTGACCTACAACCATACCAAGGGAAAGGTAACTCCAAAAGATGTAGCAGGATTTAAGGACAAATTTTATTTTTAAAAAATGACCAATAAATCTACCTTGTACCTTGTAATGTGATGCAGTTTTGCTCCTTCAAGAAATAGTTAGGTGGGGAAAACATGCCTGCTTTCTTGCTGAGAGTTAGATGTAAAGATTAATGCCACTCTCATGTCTGTACAATAAATATAAAGCTACAAGCAGCAGCGGGTTTGCTCAGCTTAGCATTTCTAAAGCTTTAAACGTGTTTAAAGGTCCAGAATGTAGGAGTTGGGGGGATATATAGGCAGAAATGTATTATAATATAATAAGTATGTTTTCTTAACTGCATCATCACCTGAAATCAAGAAGATCCAGTGGCAACTCCAGGAAGTTACTGCGCATCGTGTAAGCCCCCAGGAACATTTGACATAGTGGATAAACTGTTAAAATACAACTTCAGGGTCCATCATTTGGCCCCATAAGACTTCTTCCCATAAAATGTAAAAGTTAGCTGCCTGGCCAGTGAAGTCTCTAGCTTGACCTTTGGGTCCAAGATCCAAGGTAATTTCATATGTGCAAAGTCAAACTTTTTTGGCTTTGTGTAACCGAACAGCGCTGCTTCCAGTGCTCTTTATATCTATACATTCATGGCCCAGCAAAGACATAGTCTGGTAGCCTGTAAAACCAAGTGTCATTTTTCTGGTTCTTTTTTTGTATTGACTAAACAAGCAATATATTATGTGTTAACCCTTAAATGCAACAATATTACCTAGTCTAATTTATTTCTTTCACTCAATAAGCGCTCTACTGGTACGCAGTTTTGATGCCTTTGGACAATGTCAGGCTTGCTCATTTCCAATTTTTTTGCTAAGCTAAGCTAACCAGTTGCTGGATTTTAGCTTCATGTTTAGCTTACAGACATGAGAGTGGTATCGATCTCATTGGTCTTAGCAAGAAATAATAATAAATAATTAAATTTCCCTAAATGACAATGTATTCCCTAAACCTAGCTGATACAAGTCATATTGGTCAAACAAAAGTATTTTTGTGGCTAATTTAATCTTGTTTTGGTGTCATAGGAAATGTCCATTCATATGATACCCAACCTCCCCAAGGGGAATCCTCCATCCCCTCATGTGTTGCAAGGCCATTTTTCCATTCTGAATGATGTCTACTCTTCAAGTACTGCAAACAGACCACCATCGCAGCCTCCACTGATGATCAGTGGAAACCAGCTTGCTGTGGAAAACACAACAGATGAAAGTCAAGGGTCAGACCATGCAGTGTATGCTGTCATTAGCCACCAACGGCCTGGGATACCTGCTAAAGAACAGCATGTTGCAAACAAAAATTCACAATATGCTACCATCAATGTTCCCTGAGCATTTTAGCGTCGCCACAGACACATGCAGATGACAAAATGGATGGAAATATGTATGTGATGGTATCATGGAACAGGCAGAGAAGCTTTGCGATCAACACTTGGTAGGAGGTGAAAGGAGGCTTGTGGTCACGCAGATGCACAGCACAGTTATCTAAAATCAACCAGGCTAGACCAGAAGCAGCACTGACTCAACTCGATCACTTTTGAATTTGACTTTTTTTGACTTTGACTCTTGTACAGACTTACTGAAAATGTATTGTACATGCTGCCTGTTTGAAGACTGACATTTGGGAGACGTCTATATTTTTGTAATAAAGAATTTTAGCATTGCAGTATAATGCTTGGCTCATCTGTAACTGTTGAATTTTCTTTTCTTCAAAACCTCATACATATGTTTAATGCTTATTTTCGCATTCTTCTCAGTTGAGATTAGTATTTGAACATTTTAAACAAGGAACAGTTTGGCCAGCTTACCCTTTTGTTCTTTGCGGAAGAATACAACCTGAGAGATTGAGAGATGACAATTCTTTATGAGCACGCTTATTTACAACTCTGGTATTTTATCTCTCACATTTTATTTCCCACACAAAGGTCTTAATGTTTTTCACTGCCACTGGTGGAGAGAAAGTATCTGGTTCGTCGACCGCACCGCTGTGGTTTAATTTAAATGAGTAGAAAGTCAAACAGGAGGTTGAAATATTTCTTGACATAAATTGTGGTAGTAAGTCCCACCTCTGCTCAACCACATATAATTTACATGCTTAGATAGTTTGAGCAGTGGTCTTAGCATTATGGTGGTAAACTGAACGGGTTGTCAAGGGGATGGCCTGATGACCCACGAGCAGTGCCATTGAACATGAGCACACGGATGGGAACACAGTTGTCAATCATTGTCATCTTTTTATTATTTTTTTTTTATTAAATAACTCACTAAAACCAAACTTATCAGAAAAACAAACACTTAAACTGTTTGAGGAGTAAACTGGTTTTATGTTTAAAGGTGCAATTCAGTCTTAAACCTGAGAGGCAGTAATATGTTTAGCCTGATTTATGCTTGGTCTAATTATCTTTTAATATCACCTATAAAAATGGTTTTCAGTCTCTTGCTGTCAGCGCTGCGGTAGTCTGGTGACCTGTCCTGGGTGTGTCCCGCCTCGGCACTCGTACTGCATAAGCCAGTGGCACATGGACATGCCACTGGTTTAACTGTGTGATTTTACAACTTTTTTTCTCTTAAATTTACTCATTTAATCTCTTTTTTAAAAAAAAAAATAAAATAAAATATAGCTCTAATCCACCTTTTTACATTTTGGCATAGTTACCTGTGATGGTGTTTTTGTGATTTTTTAAAATATTAATATGTTTTGCTTCTTACGCTACCTAATTTGCAAGGATCAAAATTGTGTAGTTTATCACACACACTCCTGTGTAACATATGTCATCCATTAATTTATCTCAAAACTTCATCTTTATTTAAAACTTCAGGACATTTAATGTTAAATTATGGCTGTAAGGTTATTTGGTAGTTTTTTTTTTCTTTCACTAAAAACACAGGGCTCTCAGATACTTATATGGTCTCTGCTCCTTCTCAGTGCTCCACAGCGGAAATTTGTAAATTTGCAAGATGAACTTTGTGAATTTGGAAGACGAATGCAAATTTGACTCCCACACATTCATCACACGTTCATCACACACACTCCTGTATCGCATACCTCAGGTGGGGCTTAAACCCTCAGCTCTGTTGCCCTCTGCGTTGGTGGACGGCTTCCTTAACCACACGACCATCTTCAGCGCAGATGGAGCTAAAGAGGCACAAAGACAAAGACAAGATTGGAGCTGCAGAAAGTTCAACTTTATCAACCTGCAGAGAAACACAGTTTCCTGCACACTGAAAGCTGTTCTGGTGTTCTTTAAGATGTTCTAAAGATTCTTTAGGTTATTCTCACTCATTCACTCACAGTGGCAAACTTAAAATATATAATTGTTTGAGTAAGACACAGCAGAGCCTACAGAGCTCACAGAGGGACAATGCTTGACTCTCTGAAGGTTAAGGGTTCAAATCCTAC
>NW_024628259.1:0-3495 GCF_008729295.1 Plectropomus leopardus | reverse complement strand
TAAAAAAATGCAATATTTTGAAGTTGAAACAATGAAATTCAAGTGACACAAAGCAATGTATTTTGAAGTAATATAACAAATTCCAATAATGACGCTGCTCTCACCTTTTTGATTTTCCTCACCTGAGCTTGTTGTTGCTGTTGGTTTCTTGGAAACTGATGGATAGAAACACAAAAAGACTGGCATCAACAGAGATACAGAAAAAGAAAATAAAACCACTAAAAGTTTGACTAAAAAAACAAAAAAATATAGAATATTCTTTAACAACATGTATACTTCCATGAGCTTTAGACAAAATACTATTCACAATTACAAATTATACCAATAAGTACAACGTTATCATCTGTGTGAAAGCAAATACAAAAGAAAATGGACAATATCACAGTTTTCTTGGTTAGTAAACATCTATGAGCTTTTCCCCATCATCAGATTATTAGCCAAAATACAAAAATGATACCTGCAGAGGTGAATTGGAGCCCAGAAGTGTGTAAAACTGGGAGATTTTAATCAGACAGCTCAGCTATTTTTCTGCTTGTATGACTGTGATGCTCCTTTTATCAGATTCAAGTATAGAAATGATTGGACCCAAAACCAAGTGTGAGGTTTTTTATATTTTATTTTATTTTTTATTTTATATTTTGTTTTATTATTTTAATTATAGTTACTTTATATCATGTATTTTATTCTTAATTTGATCTTATTTACATACAATATATTAGAGGAAGTAACTTTTCTTTACCTCTGTGTTTCCTTATATTAAGGAGCCCCACCAGCAGCAGAGCCGTGATTAAAATGGTGACAGCGATCCACAGCAGGATGGAGACATGACGGCCGTTGGAGTCGCCAGAGTGGGGGTCTTCATGAGGTTTTTGAGGGGTGACAGAAACGGTACGTGCTGCAACATTACAAATGACACTATGCATCAAAATTTATTTTTCCATAGAAATGCAAAACATAAATATTAACCCTTTAGAAAGTGAAAAAATATGGCTTAATTTCTTTCAAAAACATGAGTAGAAGGCAATAAGCAGCAAATGAGAACATTTTTTTAGGTATTATTGAAAGTGATCACACAAATTTGCTCACAGTTCAAAGGTTTGAATACTTGTGAAAAACAAACAAAATTTAGGCAAAGAAAAGCATCGCAAATGCAACAGCAAACTGTCACGAGATTATTAAAACAGCAGATGGTAGCAGTTTTCAGGATACTGGCAGACACATATTTTTATAAAATATAATTGTTATTGTCAAATAACTGGATTTTTGGATGCTTTCTGACACTGTTGTGTCTCACCTCTGACAGCCAGCCGGCTCTCCGTTGACTCTCCAACACCTGAGATGTTGCACTTGTAGAGTCCTTCATGAGATTTGGAAACACTGTGGATGGTCATCTCTCCCGAAGGAAAGCTCTTCACAAGATGGCCATTTTTATAGAAAACGGCCAAGGTGTTGGTGGAAGTCGACTTACTTCTGCAGCGCAGCGTCACAGCTTTTCCGTCGGCCACAGGGAGGACCGGACTCTCCAGGATCACTGAACCAGCTGAACGACATGTAACATGAAATGTAAGCCACATACTTCAGTTACAAACCTGGACTTACAATAGAAAATGAATCAAAATCAATTAAGCAATATTTTTACACTGTGACAGATAGGTCAACCTTCTGATACAACAACTAAATCTGGCTCCAGAATTAATCATTAATGATATTTTACAGGTTGAGTATGCTTCAAGCAGAGTGTAAGGGCCTCTCAGACTCACAAAATAAGAGCCCATATCTACACCAATATCTGCACCATATTAAGCAGTAATTTTATGTTTAAAGACATCATAGAAGAGGACAAAACAGACTGTTTCAATTTTCTTTTTATGTTTTCCATTATTCTGCAAAACTATACAGGGGAAAAAAATGCAAATTAGTTTAAAAAGTCCAAATCAGAATATTTTGAACTTGATGTACAGACTTAAAAATGACCATAAACGTACCGGTTACAGTGACATAGACACTGTTGCTTTTGTCTCCTTGTTCAGTCTCACACCAGTACTGTCCACTGTCTGCTGGATAGACTCTCCTAATGGTGCAGGAGGACCCTGTCGACGTCCTCTGAATCTGACATCCTGGATCAATTTCCGTATTATTTCTGATTACTCTCAATTTAGTCAAGCCATCGGGCTCCACGCAGTGAAAAGCCACTGAGTCAAATTTAAAGTGTTGCAGTCTGTCTGGAGTGATGCGGAGAAACGTTGCATCTGAAAGCAGAAATTAAACTTAGTGTCCCAAAAGAAACTTGTCTAAAAACTTTCTGCAAGCTGTATTCAAATGTTTGCTTGCGATATTGATTAACTGAACTGAACCTTTCAGAAAATATAACATCAAACAAAAGTGTAGGAACATTAAATTACATTAAAGAGACAAGTCTGGTTTAAGAGTACTTTAGATGGAGTGAATAATGCAAATATTAGAGCATATTTAAGACTTTTGATTTGTTACTCACCACTTTTCTGAGTATAACTGTTCAGCAGCGTGAATTTGAGCATCACTGGAGAAACATGAATGCAAAGTTGAATTTAAGACAAAGATGGTTTGATGTACAGGATGTTAAACTAACAGAAATAAAATAATAAAACTTGTTCAGTACTCACACAGTGGGAAGCAGAGCGCTGTGGCCTCCATGGCGTCTCGCTGCAGACTGACTTGAGTATCGACAAAAATACTGCTGTGAAGGCGAGAGCTTCCTCTTCCTGTTTAGTTTGTTCCTCAACAAAACCTTCCTTTGTCTTGTCTTTATATTTAAATATTTTTTAGGCGCTTTTTGCTTTTTATTCAATAAAACAGATATAGTATGAAACGCAGAGAGAGACGGGGGGATGACATGCAGCAAAGGGCTGGGGTTAAAATCAGATCTGCAGCCGCTGCAGCAAGGACACAGCGTTTGTACATGGGCTGTCCACTCTACCAGGTGACCAACCAGGTGAGCGCTAATGGTGAGCTTTGGGCAGCCCATGCTCAGCATACTTGAAGTACTTGCATGACTCTTGCACTTTTCGTTGTTGTCCCCTCTTGGTTGAATGCTCTGTAAATTGCTTTTGATTACAGCATCAATAACTCTAACACTTAGCATCTGCTTGTCCTGTAAATAATTTATCCTATATGCTGTTCTTCAACATGAGAACATCATCACTATCTTGCTGTATACATTGTATATAATATGCTTTCATATCCATCAATCTCACGTAAATGATGTAAAGCAACCTGTTACATCAAATCATCGCATACTTACTCCAGCCGTCTTTACATTCTGCTTCATTGCACTATTGTATAACTGTGTCCAAGTTCACTGTGTTGTGTTTTTTCTAAATATAGATACCATTTAATATACATTTTTAAAAGTGCATAGTAGTCAAATCTTTTCATTTATCTGTTCAACTTTGTCTTCTCTGTGCTGTACAATGAGATAAACAAAAGCCATATTACTTTTATAATAATAATAATGAT
>NW_024628258.1:0-3561 GCF_008729295.1 Plectropomus leopardus | reverse complement strand
TGTTGTCTCACTCATCCCATTTGAAAATGTATTAATATATCTTAAAAAGTTGATATACTGCCCAGTCCTACTATGCGACTGCTTATGTAATGTAATGATAAACATTGTGTTCTCAAGGATACTACAATGAACAACCAGAAAAACCATTTAGAAGAGAAAGTGCACAAAAGTAGTGCGCATATTTCAGGATGTTAAACAGCTGTGTTGTCCTTACTATGGCTGTAGAGGACAAAAGTTAGGGAACAGTTGGCACAATTTCTTATCGTTTTTTCCTCTGGAAACGATTGAACATCCAGTTTGCTGCCTGCTGTGCGCCGCCACAACGCAACATAGGAAAGGCTATGAGCTGAAAAATTAAGCTGAAATCGAACAAAGTGCTGTATTGTAATTGGCTAAAAGGTAACTGAAAAACCATTACGAGAGAGCTACCAGATGTAGGAACCGCTCAACCCTCGCCGGGCGAAGCCAGCGAAACCTGCAGAGGAAGAGGGATTCCATGTGGGAAAGATGAAAGGGGGAGGTGGGGATGAGCTCTGAAGTTATGGGACTATGCTTCGGCTCTTTTTGAGGAGAAATGCACACATACACACACGCTCTTCAGTGGTCCACTGGGCCCCCAAGAAATGAGTGTGTGCGGGCTCATCCTGCCTCCTGTGCCAGTCCTAATGATGGCCTCCACCTGCTGCTTTAATGTCACAGCTGGATCGCCCTCCATCCCTCACTGACTCTGACTGCCATCAGCAGCAGGTAGCTCCCCTCTGTACACTCCTCCCTCCATCTCTTCTGCCATCTCGGCTTCCTTCATCTCCCTTCACTTCCATCTTCTGTTTCTGCTACCACTCATCTCAATATTACTTCCCCCCATCCATCTCTCTGCTTCACTTCTGCTCACACTTTTTTTCCTCTTATCTCTTCATGCAACACCTACATCACTTTGCCACTACCCTCAACTCCTCTCCCCAATTCTCTTTTCCACATTTTCTCCCTTTCAGTCTAATCATCATCTTTGCCATCTTTTACTGAACCCAAAATCATGCAGGGTGAGTTAGAAGCACCAGGATTTATGAGAAATGTGGTCTTAATATAGAAACACTTGCAACAACAGTGCCACTCCTGTGTCAATCAAACATTCTCATTTATTTTTTTTGTAAAAAGCATCACAGCTAATTTGACAGTGATCTGCTGACAGAAGAAATGCTATAAAACATTAGCAGATTAATGTGCCTACAAACTATATTTACCCCTGAAGAGGGAGACCCATAGCATAAAAAAAGAACTTTCCTCAATGCCAAAACTAATTTAGTCTTCAGAGTAAACATAATGCGTTTCTTCCTTGTTTATTTTTTTTATAAACCCATCCCAGAGAAGCGGAAAACCTGGAGGTAAGTTGACAAGTCTAATCTGAGAAGCTTTGACAGGCAGGTGAACTGACAGAAGAACAGAAACCAACACTTGGCTGACAGCAACCCCGGAGCGCTGAGACAGCTGCCGACATGTCAGACAGACAGATAAACAGACAGGAACAAGAAGTCGAAAAGATAAGACATTTATTGACAGACGGAGCGACTGCTTTCCTGACAGACAGACAGACAGTAAGACATCGAGAATAAGGACTGAGGAAGGAGGGATTCTGCTGAGTTTACAGGCTGAGTTTAATGGATGTTCTACAAGCGGGCCTATAGCGGTAGATGGGGCGAACTAAATGTGGTGTCAAATTTGCAGATGTGGAGATAGATGGTGATGGAAGGATGGAGAAAGAAAAGCCACAGGAGAGAAAGAAGGGGAAATGAAGGAATATGAAAAATCATGATGGAGTATCCAGATAAGCTGGAGTGAATGCGTAGTAGGGAGAGAAGCTGAGGCAAATGCAGTTTGCGGAGCTGCCGCTTTGTTTGACGGAAGCAAGAGGCGACTTCGCATCAATATTGCTTGGGCTTCTAAGAGATCCGCTTATGGAAACATCCCATAATGTAACAGATATTGGTGAGGAAAAATAAATAAATAAAACATCTGAATTGATTTTGTTTTTCATGCCCTGTGCCAGAGCAAAGCAAGCACTTGATCTATTCTAAGATGATCTTGATAAAAAAATAAAAGAGAGGCAAAGTGTTTCTCTGACGACTGATCAACGTCAAGCCTCTCAATGAAACAGACACCTCTCACTTATGATGCCGCCGTGTGCCTGTGTGTGTGCGCGTGTATGTCCTCTAGTCTTAGAGGAGGTACATAAAAAGCTCACTTTGCCTCTCCAAAGGGGTTTTTGGATCATCTGCTGAGGCAGGTGATGGGGCTTGACGGATTGATTGAGGCGAAGTTCTCATCGACAGTGGCAGCGCCCCATAGAGTTCCCAGCTCCAGTGCACACTGTTCCATTAAAGGATCATTTAGAGGGAGAGCAAGTTCCACCTGCACTTATGCAGAGCACACCCTAATGTGAGATGAAACAGACATTTTCAAGCTACGGGGAAGGGGAGGGAGGAAGGGAAAAGAGAAAAAAAATTATAATAATGAAAAATAAAAATTCAGTCCCTTCCCCAACAGCGCATTTCCATCTTCGAGAGAACGGCGATTGATGAAGTAATCTATTATTGATATCATCATCGTTATGCGCCGATGGCAGTTTCCGTGTTACGGAGCCCCCAGCTCTGAGCGTCATAGCACTGTTTGCATATTATGCTACTCAGCATCATTATATTTTCTAATTAACTGCTTTAATTTGGGGATTTAAATCCTAAGTGAGGGGAGAAACTTGAAAACGCTGAACAAGAGAGAATAATACTGTATTTGGTGTCAAGATGAAAGGCGAGGTGTGTAAAGAACGAGGTACAGACAGTTACACAAGTGGCTGTAGCACTTTTAACGATGGATTTGTATAAGCTGCCATATTGTGTGGAATCAGCACAAATAGGATTCACCTTTATGGATAAAAAAAAGGAGAAAGAAACATGTCCTGAGAAACATTTTAAATGAAATACATATAACATGGTAAAATACTGCTGTTATGGGAAGGTGAAACAGTCTCATTTTACACAACAAAACAAAATGAATCAAAAATGTTGGTTGTTAAAGGCCGTTAGCTCCTCTTGCTAATGCATCTCTCTCTCCTTCCTTCCCCTTCCTCTCTGCAGTGCAGTTAAAGATATGAAAAATATATGTGCTTTTTTTTCCTCTCTTCCCCCTCTCCTTTCCACCGCGCCGTGTTAAATCATTAAAGAGAAGTCCTGCTCATTATCTCTCTAAACAAAACTTCTCTTAAACCAAATAAATCACCGTTGCGCGGCGCAGCTAACAGCCGTGAAGGGATAAATTACAAAGCGCCTCACTGGCAGCGCTGGTATTTTAAAAAGCTTGCTGCACAATTTCTATGATGTGCAGTAATTTGTAATGCAGGTTTCCTTATGTTTATAAGGTCTCCTCAGGTGTGTGTGTGTGTGTGTGTAGTGTATGCTTGGGAGGAGAGGTGAAGGGTGGGGAGTGAAAAATAAAAAAAGAGCCTATTTTGTACTTTGTACTTTCAATATTATTAAGCTTGTTTTGGCACAAAATCTAGCACTAAGCAAA
>NW_024628257.1:0-2932 GCF_008729295.1 Plectropomus leopardus | reverse complement strand
AAAAAGGGGTGTACTTCTATTTATATATCTCATACTTATTCAGCCTCAGTTTCAAAGTCAGTGGTAAATAATTTTGGAGGATGTTTGAGCTGATTGGGCGGAGATTATCAGTATTTAGTGGTGGTGCGTCATTGCATCTTGCAGCTTTAGCGGCTACAGATAGCGTGTTCACTTAAGAGTTGTGCTCCCACCAATGCTGGTCCAAGCTGGAGTGATAATACCAGTGACCAATGCAGAGTCATTTGACGCAGGTGTGAATACCAGTTGTTACCTTTCCCATTACATTATAAAACCAGATTTTAGTTTGTGTTAACAGTTTTTTTTTCCAGTGGAAAAACACTAAATAAAGCAGCTTCATGTAAAAAAAAAAAAAAAACAATAACAAAAAAACCCATTTTTACCACAGTGTGCTGAAAGCCACAAATTGTTTTCATTTCCTTTAAGCTTTTTTGCTTTTTACAGAAAACCTAAATGACATGGAAATAATCTACGATGAGGTGAAGACACTGGAGGAGAAGATATGCGATACAACTCCTGCCATAACAGGTTTGTGCGATTAATATAATTTTAAAAAATGTGACACATGATTAAAATTTGCTGTAAATCAGTAACATAAATCACTTGTCTTTTTCTGTTCTTTGTAGAAAATGAAAAGAAAGCTCCTTTGTGTACTCTACTTCATCTACTGGCAGCAAGTTTGGGGATTATTTGTGTCATCTTGGTGTTGGTCGTAATCGCAGTCAGTATCCACTGTAAGTCTACATTTTAAAACTATTTTAAAAACCGTTTAAAAACGAAAAGTGGACGCGACAGTAAAAGTTTCTCCCCTGACTGCAGTCAACACAGTCAAGTCCGAGCAGCACAGAGAATACATCATGTTAACGGCACAGAATCTGCAGCTGAAGACAGAAAAGAGCGACTTAGAGAGACGGACAGAGGAGCTGATCAGAGAGAGAGACGGACTCAACTGGACCGTCGGAGTCATACTGGAATACGAGAACTTCCCAGTGAAGACATACTGCTCACAGAAAGGTGAAAACATGGTACTTTTTGTCAGTGGTGAAATGTGACTAAAAACATTTAAATACATACAACTCTTCCAGTGATAACCCTTTATCTTCAAATTTGCGGTTTTGAATGTTCATGGGAGACCGGGGGATGCTGTTTTCTTTTTTGATTTGAGAAAATTTTCCCACTTCCTAAAGGTAGACTACGCAGGATTGTCGGTTACTGTCTGTTCACACGCTCGACAATGAAAATGAATTTAAAAGCCAGCCACAGACTCACTGGTTTGCCGTTTTGCCTCGCCATATCTGCATTTTTGTTCTGTTACTTGCATGTCTGCTGCTGGTTGTTGCCTTTTTCTAAAGCCCCAACTTCACCAGATCGCTGAGTGTGAAGAAAACAGGAAAATACAGGCAGAGGGCAGAGTGTCTGTTAAAAGTGATGACAGAGAGAGATGAAAATCCATGAGTATATCTTTAACCCTTTAAAACCCCTTTAAATTTGGTTGTATTTCTTTCAAAAACACGGGGAGAAGGCATTGAGCAACTTACAAAAACGCGACCCAAATATTAGCAGGAAATTTGCAAAAAAAAAAGAACAACAGAAACAAAAATATTAAGTGTTAAAAATAATTTTAAAAAAACATTTGCAGATTTTCTGTAACATACATTTTGTAACCTACCTCTATTTTTCCAATTAATTTTGATGTTATTTTCCTGTCAAACTTTCTCTAAATTTTTTAAAATTTTGTGGCTTTTGCCTTTTTCCTGCTGATTTTTCAATGAAATCAAACTAATTTGCTCAAATTTCAAAGGATTGAGACCAACTATTTAAGCAGAATTACCACCTCACAAGTAATGTGATGCTAAGGAGTCAAAATTAGCACAACCTTAAACTTTAGGGGCAAAATGCAACATAAATGCAGCAGTGATATTATTCCCTAAACATCAGGTATAACAGTAAAACACTGACAGGAAACATACTTTAAAGGCAATTTGCTGATACATATTTTTAGATAAGAAAAGTTTGTAATTAGATAGATTTGCCTTTATGTGATTTAATGTGCTTTAATTTGTCTGTTTTTCGATTGTCTTTAAATTTCACTTCTAATTCATCTTTTAACTTGTCTTTTTATTCTGTTTTGATCCTACTTATTATCATCACTCTTATTAATGTTGTGTGTCTACTGCCTTTATGCTGTTACTGTCTTTGTGTTTGTATTTCTGGCCTTTGTTTGGCATTATTGACTAACCTGAAACTGTGGGGTTTACTGCCTCGGCTCTGCTTTGTTTGTCGAAGCACTTTGAAAACTGTGTTTTTAAAGGTGCAATATAAATAGTTATTTATTATTAGTAGTATTATTATTTTACTTGAAGTAGAGTATTTTCATAGTTGGTATTTTTTCTTAAAAATTCTTCCACCACTGACTTTTTTAGGAGTCTGTTTAGGTTTTGTCACTGCTCTTGTTTTACGACCGATCACTTTTGAGCTTAACTGTGAATGTAGTCATTTCACTTAACATAAATGACATCTTTATTTATTTTTGCTCATGAAAGTAGCCCTCAGAGTTTGGACTGTCTTATACAAAATGTGTTTTTCATTTAAAAGGGATTAATAACAGGTTTAATTCTATAATACTGATGACTGTGAGAAAAAGACTGTATTTATGATTTTGTTGTCTTCTTCCTGTTTAACAGTGTGTAAACCTTGTCTGGACAACTGGGTGTTGTTTCAGTCAAGCTGTTACCTGTTTACAAAATCTAATTTGTCCTTCGGTTGGAGGACTTGGCAGGAAAGCCGCGATGAGTGCAGCAAAGTGAAGGCAGATCTGGTGGTGATTGACAGCCAGGAGGAACAGGTAAGATTGATTTAATTAAATTGATTTAATTAATATTTTCATGCTCAAACAAAGCATATATATATATAT
>NW_024628256.1:0-3946 GCF_008729295.1 Plectropomus leopardus | reverse complement strand
GTACAGAAAAATATTATAATTTTATTTTTTCTTCAATTTTCAGAATTTTTTTGGGTGGTAATTTCTTCTTTTTCAGGTAATTTTATTTTAACTTTTTCACTAATTTCTTGCCAATTTTTGCCAAGTCTTTTAAAGTTTTTTCTTGCTCTCGCCCCATATTTTTGCAAGAAATCAAACTAATTTGTGCAGGTTTCGAAGAGTTAATCATGTCATGACCCTCAGGTCCACATCTTTTTACAAAAGCTCAGACTAAATGCGGGACATTATGAAATCTAACATGTTAACAGTCTGGCTTTCGCTCTTGTATTTTGTCTTTTTTACCTTTAAAAGTGTTTTGATGTGACACGTCTGAGAAATCCTCGCGGCTCTGCACTCACCTGCTGCCTTCACACTTCGGTTACTCGGGGCTTGTTTTGCACAGCGTTGCCTCATTCCTCTCAGCGCCGCAGCTGCTGTGGTTTTAGAAAAAATAAATGAACCTCCAGGATGCTTTTTTCTTTCTCTCTTATTTTATAAAGAAAAAAAATCATCAGTTTACTTAAAAACACATGAAAACAAAACGAGGCTTCAGCGTTGTATTGACTTTTTATTAAAGCATCCTGCAGAATTTAAAATTTAGTGACTTTACTTTGTGTTCAGCTGCTTTTAAAGCTCTGAGCCGTCGCTGTTTTCTCTTCACTCACAAAGTCCAGGCCATTAATTATCCTGTTTAAGCAGATACAACATGAAGCCAGTTATAAACAAGGTTTGTTTTTAAGATTTCTGTTTCAGTTCGAGTCAAATACAGTGAGATTTCTACTGTTGGACCAGCATCAATAAATCAGAGAATTCTGCATTTAACCCTTCGAAACTGGAGCCAATTGGTTTGATTTCTTTCGAAAAACATGAGGAGACGACAGCGAGCGACTTCACAAAGCATGGCCCAAAAATGAGCAAGAAATTAGTAAAAAAGAAAAGAAAGTTGCCTGAAAATAAGAAATACATAAAATAAAAGTTAAAAAAAACAAACAAACAAAGCATAACCACACAAGAAAATTACCTTTAAAAAGTGCTGGAAAAAAGTGTTATATATATTTGTTCTTGTTTTTGGTGTATATATCTCCCTACGGACACATTTTTGATAATCTTTTTTAACATTAGTTTTTAGTTACGTTTCTTATGATATTTCTCCAATTTCTGCAGTCTGTACAGTTTTGCTCATTGCCTTTTTTGTGTCATATAGCTCATAAAGACATCTGAATGGGTTGATTTCTGTCAGAAGCATGAGGAGAAGACAATAACCAACCTCACAAACCCTGACACAAAAATGAGCAAGAAAATTAGTGAAAATGTCACAAGAAAATTATCTGAAAATAAGCAGGAAAAAAACAAAAGATAAGTGCTGCAAATGAAAATATATATGGATTTATTTTTTATTATATTTTTCTGTCACATGATTTTAATTCTTGAATTGTTATTATTTCTGGACAGTGTGCACATTTGGTTTTTTTTTTGTATTTTAAAACAAATTTTTAGTTAATTTTCTTGTAATTTTTCACTAATTTTTCACACATTTCAGGCAGAAATTAAACCAATTTTCTCTAGTATAAAAACAGAAGCAAACTGACGTCAAACAGGTTTCAAAGGGTTAAAGAAAAAAAAAGTCACAAAATATTTCCAAATGAGTCTTTGAGTTCACCTCAGCACCCGAAATATGTTCAAAGCTCAGATTTGAGTGGCTTTTAATTTCCGTCCTGATGTTTCCGCCCAAACATGAACATGTGGGAAAGCCTCCCGGACGCTCGGCCGCAAACACATAAATGTCACCGCTCGCTGCTTAGCTAATTACAGGGCGGGCGGAGGCTCGGAAAGACCCCAGCCAATCACAGGAGAGCCACACGGACGCTGTTAAGTGCTTGTTCGGAACAAAGGGTGTCGCCATGGCACCCGGATGGCACCCGGTGACCAGCCCCACCCCCCCCCCCACACACACACACGTGTCCTCTTCGGGCTGAATCTCTGAGCCGTGGGCGACGTTCACGGACACAAAAACAAACCTCGTTGCTGTAACACGTCAGTCGTGTGTAACGGCATCTCTGAGTGGTCGTTCTCTCATGTTTTGGACCAATCGGGAGGCAGCTTGGCGGATGTGTCTGATATTTTCGGCTCATGCACTGAAAGCGACATCACTTTGATTGTGTCGCTTTCAGACGCCTATCACAAATATTTACACCCTTAAATTCTGAGAAGATTGGTGTGATTTCTTTATAAAACATGGGAAAAAGGCAATTAGCAACTTCATAAGTATATATAAATTGCAACAAATTAGCAGATATAGTAAATAATTTTTAAAAAGCTAGAGAAAAATGACTAGAAAAAAGATAAAATCGATTCATAATTATCATAAATACATAATTAAAATTATGTAACATAATTGTTAGGATTTTTAAAAACACTTTCCCTTGGCCATTTGGCCATTTCCTTTTTTTGTTGTTTTTTTCTCATACTTTTTGCTACTTTCTTGCTCATTTTTAGGGTCATTTCTTCATTCTGTTACGTATTGCCTTTTTTTATGGACCATCTGCTCCCACATCTGCGTTGGGTTGGGGTTTTTTCTGATTGCAATATTTTTTTTTAATTTTCTGTTGTTTTTTTAATGAGGGACTTTGTGTGGGTTTTGTTTCTACAGACAATCTGCTCCCACAAATTAATTAATTTTTTTTTTTTTATTTATGAAAGAAAAGCTGTGCATTGGTTTTGTTTCTTTGGACTTTTGTGTCTTTGTTTTGACTGTAGCTAATAAAAGTGGCAGCGACTTCATCGCCTTTCTGAAAAGTGAAAAAGTTCATAGATTTTTGTCTCGGAGCAGCAGGAGCAGACACACAAAAAAGGCGGAGCTCTCTACAAAAACACACTGATGCGGCGCTTCATCTCCAGGCTCATACACCTGCTCCTCGAAGGGAACAATTGAAAAAAGACGCCGGCGCTGGTTAAAAAAAAAGGCCCATGTGGTCACATAAACGTGACACCGCTTTTGTTTCTGTGATGCCAGCATGCTGTCTATAATCACACTGCAGCGACATGATGCTGTCGTTTGTAAAAAAAAAAAAAAAAAAAATTTAAAAGACTTTTTTGCATCATCTCTTTGTAAAAAAGCTTCTCTCTTGTGATCTCTCTGTCCCTCCTCATCGTCTTCGTCCTCGTCTCCTCGTCTCTCCTTGTGTGTCAGATTGATCGGTGGGTGGGGCGTGTTTTTGGCGCGGTGTTGTGGAGGTAACGGCAGCTCTCCGTCCCGCTCTGAGCGGAGGATTCCTCGCCGACCTCTCTTTTCCGTCTGTGTGTCCCTCATTCTCCACTGACAGCTCTCGGAGCGACACTTCCCCGCCATCATCGGGCCTTTTGTCCCGCCGTGAATAGACGGGCTGCGTTTTTGATCGCTGAGCGAGAGGAAGGAGGGGAGGAGGGAAAAAAGAGGCCTTGAAGGTTTTAAAGATTTGAGAGAGATGGTGTGATGTGGAGGAAGGAGAGGACAGGAAGAAAATGTTTTTGGAAGCTGTGCAAGACAAAAGACATCCTGAGAGACAAAGAAATGAAAATCATTAAACAGAAAGAGAAACAGATGACAGACGGTGAAAAAAGCATTAAGGGGAGAGGGGAAATGGGAGGGATGTTGCCCCCGGCGAAGCAGTTGAAGGTAGCTGACATGAAAGGGACGGAGTTTATCCCTGGCAGCCATCTTGGACTACTTTCCAGAGTAAAAACTTTCCAAACTGTGGAATAATTCCAGGAACGGCGTCAGAGAAAAACAAAGTTCAAAGTGCGAAAAATCTTGACTTTCACAAAGGAAAAAAGAGGGGGAAAAAATAAAGTAAAATCCTGAGAGCAGCTGCAGCGGGAGACGACGGCGAGACGCTGCTGATTAAAACCAACGTTTGGTCCAGAGGTGAGGCGCAGCAACAAAGACTCA
>NW_024628255.1:0-5040 GCF_008729295.1 Plectropomus leopardus | reverse complement strand
TTTTGTTACCCTTTTTTCCCCTTTTCTTCTTTTCTTTTTTTTATGTTGCAAAATTTCAGGTAATTTTCTAACTTCCCATGTTTCTAAGAGATACTTAGCTAATTAAGTAAACTTAAAAGGGTTAAAATACATAATTATTAAGCAATTAATAACTGATTTTACAGCAAGTAAATGCATCAACAAAATTTAAAACATATAAAATATATGTGTATATCCACTGAAAGATGCTATTGGCTTTAGGTTTCTAAAACAAACACCCGGTAATGTGGCCAACACACGTCCCTAAAAATCAACACGAGCAGTACATGGAAAGAGGTATGCTCCAGCTGGATGACTTCCTGCGCTGATGTCTCCATCAGTAGGGAAAGGTTAAGGTGACTCACTAACAGCTCACCCAACTTGACTCATGCTATCTTACAGCGAAGAACAAAAGGGAGGTAGTAGGAACAAAGGAGAGCCATTACAATAACGTTAGCTCTTTCCTGGTTTAAGCAAAGGATTGAAAGGCGACCGATACCTTATCAGTGTCCTTGCACTGCTGCACATGATTCAGATAAATTTGGTCACCAAGAGTCCTGTCATTTTATTCTGGAGTGAGTGAGTGAGTGAGTAAATCTCATCTTCTCTTTGCTAGGGGACAGAGCGTCTCTGTGGCCACACACACACACACAGCATGCAGGTATTTCCAGTTTGACAACACATGCTTGTTTGGCGTTCTATATTTGAACAGACCATGAGCTCTTCCTTTCCCCTTTGCTTATGACAAGGTAGTGTGTGTACCAGCTAGCCATATGGGAACAATCACCACCATCTCCTCCAGTACACAGTTACTGTATATTTAATATGATATGGCACATTGTGGTGTTTCTGCATACTATGGAGACTTAAAAAAAAAAAAGTTGTCACCAGACAAGCTTGCTGATACCTATTAGGGACTGTTCATTGTTTATTAGAAGAGGGGGTGGCTTTTTTTTATTATCTTGACCCTCCACAGAGCTACAATAAAAGTTTGCCTGCTGTTATGTTGTTTATTTCCTTTTTTGTTGTTTTTTAAAATCTTATTTACTGCACTGTTTTTATGTAGTGTGCTATTGACATTTCTCTCTGTCCTTAATAAAGTCATAATTATTATTACAAATATTTTTTCGTGAACCTTTCTGAGTGACTGGGGGGAAATGCATTACCCTCCCTTTCATGATGCAAGATTTATATTTTAAATGAGACATAGAATTAAGTGATTTTGATGAATTTTGAGTATTATAAGCTTAGATTTGGTTATATTTCCTTATGCATTAAAGGGCTGTCAGAAATTTGGAAATGCAATGATAATTTCTGTGTTTACAGTTTCTTGCTATGATAAATTATGTATTTTTAGAGATTTTTTTAAAAAAAATGCCTTTCAAGCCTGCCAGCTGATTTAGGGGGCTAATATGGTATTTAAAATGAATAATAACAATAAAAAAACTTTATCAAGTTTATATAGTCCCTCCCCTAAGCTAAAATAAAAACCACACACCCATAAAGATTATTTGACATGCATCCCCCGTTTTGTACCACCCCCTTCCCTCTCATAAATAGGGAACAATCCCTAAAAAAGACTTATAACTATTATTAGACTATATTGAAAACTCTTAATTATTAGAGTTGAGGTGGTGTAACAACTGGAGCAGGTGATGTTGTTGTTATATCTGTGTGTATCATAACATTGCAAAATTTTAACCTTTTTTTGGGTGGAGACTACAAATAAGGCCTCTAGGTTTTTTTTTACCTCTCCCAGTACTGTCAGTTTTTGTGTTATAAAGGGTTCAAAAAAATAAAAAATAAAATAAAAAACTAAAACTGATGTTGATGTCTTATTTTGTCAACAACACTTTTGGGTTTTTAATATTTGGGCTTTGTTTTTTTGCACAATTAAAATACAAAAGCACACCTGTATTTAGATTAAAACTATAAGTCTATAAGGAAGTCTTCAGGTACAAAATAAATGGACCAAACTCTATTTATTTTCTAACCAAGCCTTGATGGAGGCTGTTAAAGATGTGTAGTCACCATGCATGCTTGTTTCTGAGGCTTAGCATATTTATTAGACCACATTAGAGTTTAAGTGGTGCAACAGTTGGAGCAGGTGAAACCTGTATGATTAGAGCTGCACCATAAAGTCCTCAGGTGCAAAACAAATGGACCAAACTCCATTGATTTTCCGGGTAATTCTGGATGGAGGCTGTCTTGGTGTGTCGTCTTGCCTCAGATTATGACCCCTTTGTTGACCAGCACCGCATCCTAACATGATTGCATCATCGGCCTGCAAGATGATGCCTCCACTGCGGATGCTGCTTAATACAAAGTACTTAAAACGTGCCTGTATGTTGCAATCGTAAGGGTGAACGGCTGTAACACCGTGTTGTAATTTATGCGAAGTTACGGCAAACAGCAGGTGCCTTTGTCGCTCGGTGTAATGTCGTCTTGTTGTTAGGAGGTCAACACCTCCAACAACTCGGCATCAAATGACACTTGACTCTCAGGTGAACGCTGTCGAAGTTTAGCTAACTAGCTAAAAGGTAAACAGGCACTCACCTTTAAAAAGGTAGTCATACTCGTCTTCTCTGTTGGTCATAGCTCCTCTTCTTCGGCGTCTCTACGTATTTAACAAACTTCTGGTGTATTTAAGCTACTTCGCGAGCGACCGTTGACGACTTTGGTTAGCGTCGCGCGGAAGATGTTAAATTGTCACTCAACGCTAAATTAATGTCGCAGTGGACGAACGTGATGCCGCTGTTGTTATCACGGTTAATAAACAGCAACTTGTGGCTGGAAAAGTTTCGCCTCGTCTTCCTCACCCTCTGTCACTTGCCATTACCGGGGCTGCGACGTAACGTCAGTTTCCTTAATCCCGCCCCCCGCTCGCTCCTACTGGTCAATCGCTGATCGACACCTGTCACCAGCGACGATCTGATTGGTCCGCTGCGCTGTCGGTCATGATTTGTTTCTTGGTCGTTAACTAGGATGACGTATGTGGGCCCCAAGCCTCAACAGGTAATATCGAGCCTCAGGTAGATCAGCAGCAGCAGCAGCAGCAGCAGCAGAGCCCAGCTGGCAAACAAATATCACAAGTATGTTACTGCAACACGTGTCACTGCAGCCACACAGATACAGTGATAAAACACAGAGTGGAAGTTCACACGAGCTGAGGAGGCAATATTTTGTAATACGTTTTAGTATTTATGTGTTATATATATGTTTCTCTGTATACATGTACACCTGACATGTATATATTATGGACACATAAAAATATGCAGTCACCAAGCAAGCTTGTTTAAAATTTTCAGAGTAAGGGGCTGGCTGTGGTGTTGTTGTTTTTTGTTTGTTTGTTTGTTTGTTTTATTTTGACCCACCCCAGAGCTACAGTGTAAACTCCATAATGCCATATTGTGTATTTCCTGTTTTGTTTTTTGTTTAAATTGTATTTATTGTAACTATTTTATTTTTGGACATGGTTCAGACTATTGTCTGTTTTTATGTGGTGCTCTTTTAAGCTTAAATTTGATTATGTCTCCTGATGGAAGTGTTCATCACACACTATGTGTTTAGGGGCTGTAAATAAATCTTGAAATCCAACCATATAAATATATTTTTCTTTTATTTTGTTCCCTATGCATGTTCAATTTGTTGTATGCATGTTTGTTTGTTAATAAAAGGCTATCAAGATACTTGGTAACTGTGTGTGCATTTGTGTATTTGTTTGGGGATTTTTGGTTTATTTTCTGTTTTTTTTTTTTTTGGCTTTTTTTTCGGTTTTTGTATTTGTCTGACACTTTGTCCCATCAGTAATCTATGGATGTACAAGATATTTGTGTCTTTGAAATCAACCTTTCCTACCTTCAACTGTACAAAAGGTTTTATCGCATGTTTTAAGAAAAACACACAAAATCCAGCATGGATAAAAAATATTTCAAATGCAACATCTATGTATCACTTTAAAATAAATTATAAGAATTTGATATTAGAATCTAAGATACGTATCCTAAGATGTGGAATATAAATGTATGAGATAATGAAGTGAATAATAATACACAGTCTAAACTGTAATAGTATACATTATATGGGAAAATTTGGGTATTTCCCAGAATACAATACTTGGCAGAGTAGGAAAGTCCCTGAAACAGCTGCAGTGTGTAAATGCATCAATAAAATCAGATTTCACTGCTGGTTTCACACACTGTTTTCATGTTGCTCAGCCATTAGACATGGATAACACAGACCGGCTGATATCTCGTGTTTGCTATAAAGGCCATTATATTGATTCAGCTCATGTTTTCTCTTTCTTATCAGACAATCCACTAATTTCCCATAAAATTGACAGCTGGTTTGGTTTCACTGTTCTTACATTTGCAGCAGGAAGGAAAAACATTTGTAGCAGATCTCCCCAGCCCTTTAGAGAGGTCTGTGCGCTCGTCCACTAGATGCATCATCAGTCTGGCAGTTTCGCCAACATTAATTGGGCCAGTTAATTATTGCAGCTCAGTCAGAGGAAAAAGAGACATCATGTTTGAAAAGGTTACATCGCTCTGACCCCGTCTGTCGGACGGAGATGCTACTGTACATCTAAAAAAAGGAGAAATGTCTAAGAAGTTTCTTTGCATCTTTGCACCTTCAAATGTTGAAGCCAGAATATTTAGAGCTCATTAGAGTTCCTATAATGTTATGAACCTCTGATGCAGCTAAGCATTTAATATGAAACAGTTTGGTTTAATACTTGATTCTGACTCCTCAAACAGGAGCGCTTTCCAGAGAGTTGAGCTTACAGACATTATTTGTCAGTTTAATTGGTCTGTGTACAGCGGTGGAATGTAACTATGTACAGTTACTCACTTCATTTTGGAGGATATATTATGCTTTTTACATCAGACAGCTTTAGTTACTTAACTTAAGGTTTTCTAAAATAAGTTTCTTATGAATTAAATTACCAAACAATTTATACAAGCACAGCTATAACAATTAGTTGATGAATCAATCAGTCAATTCACAGAAAATTGCCAACCA
>NW_024628254.1:0-3768 GCF_008729295.1 Plectropomus leopardus | reverse complement strand
CCACATCATTTTTTGTAACTTTTTTTAAAAACATTTTTTCCCCCTTAGTTTTTGGGTCAAGTCGTGTTAGTTGCTTTGATGCCTTCTCCCCATGTTTTTGAGATAAATCAAACACATTTTCTCGTGTTAAAAAAAGGGTTAAAATAGGGTGGGTACAAGGAAAAAAATCATAAGAAACAGCAGAGTATATGAAGGCTGTAGTTTGCATTAGGAAAAATCCAGTCTTTCCACTGGATGAGTCAGCCATTGAGTGGAGCTGACCGGGCCATATCCTTGTCCCTTCCTGACAGGAAATTTGTCTGAATCCCAGATATCCAAAAACAGACATGTTTGGAACACACCCAGCCCCGGACACACAGAAACTCCTCTCTCATTTAGGAAAGAAAAAAACGCAGTGCAGATTGAAAACATCTCTGGTTGTTATAATAAGACACTTTTACAGACTTTAAAAAACGGAAGAAGAAAAGTGCAATGTGGACAGAAGTGAGTCAACCTGAGATCAGCACGAAGCATCAAGAAGTCATCCGGTCAGGAGTTAAGACACTGAGGACTTTTAAGGGCTGATTTGAGGGCTGATTTTAAGGGCTGATTACAGCTTTTTAAGGTCCCCGTGCGCAAAATTACGCGCCGTCACAGCGCCTGTTTGGATACAGCAGGTAAAGTGACGGTAATCTCAGTGTAAACTAGTTTTTGGAGACGCTCCGCAGAGCGCAGATGATGCTTTTTAAACGTCGCATCAACGCGCTCTGTATCATTATTCACTGTATTATTAGTTCTTATGATGATAGCAGTTTTAGGGATTTACCTTCCTTCAGACGACAGCTGGAGTTGAGGATGTGGGTCTATATTGCGATCGGGTCTCGGATCATGATGTGCGCGGTCCCCTCTGCTTCCCGGAGCCTCGGCGGGTCGGTGCAGGCGGTGCAGGCATGTCCTGTCAGCCGGAGGAGGGCGGGGACTGCTGGAGACCGAGCACAGACCTCAGTGTTTGGGATGAATGTTTTTAGGAGACAGCTGAGAGGGGAGAGTCCAAAACTGCAGCAAATCTCTGCTCATAATACACAGAAACACCCGAATCCTCTGTGCTTTTTATACACGTTTGAGTTTCGTATTTGGCTTTTCAGCCTGAATACAAAGTATCTTTCAGCTCAATACCAGTGTATTTATACCACACAGTACTCTGTACTTATGGAAAAATACCAATATGTTCAACCAGCAAAAGCCCCGTCATCAGCAAAACACTTCAAATATAAAATGAAAATATTTCATACATTTCATTTCCATTGTTGTAAAGCTCTTTAATATGGCTGCCAAACCAGAAAATAATCAGTGTCAAGTAATGGGACAGATTTCGCGTTAGAACCAATTTTTTTCACGTTTGAACAAGAAATGTTATTGTTATAACATCTTTTTTAAGTACTTACTCAAACTTATCATGTTATAACAAACATATTGTATTTTATCTTTTTACAACAAGATATAACAACAATATTTTATTTCGTTATTACCAGATGCTTTTTTATCTCTTATTGACAGACGCTTATTATCTTGTTTTAACAGTATACGATTTATCTTTTTATGCAAAGATATTTTTATCTTTTTATGAAAAGATATATTTATCTTGTTTTAACGGTATCTTGCTATAAAAAATACTTTGCATGCTTTTTATCTTGATATTACACTATTCTTTTTATCTTTTTATATATCAAGGCACCATTTATATTGTAAAACTGTGACACTTTTTTATCTGGTGTAACCTGACACTTTCCCTCCTGTCTCAAATATAAGCGCGTTGAGTTCACAGATTTAAGGAAATAACAGCACTGCATGTTAACTGAATTTTTAGCAGCACCGTCTTTGGTCAGCTGATGAGTTCACGTGTGCAGTTTCCGGCGGCCGTGAAGGCAGCATCACTTTCTCCATCTGATGACGTCATCCCCTCCCCTGACCGCTGCCGGGATCCGTCGGGCAACGCAGCAACTCAGCGACAAGTAAGTTGTGTTGCTGACCCCGCGGTGCCTTAACTCCTCTCACTACATGGTAGGTGTGTCATCTCAGAGGCACTGACGGCCGTTACTAACATCACCGACGTTCACCGACAGACGAAACTAACAGCAGCCATGACTCTGTTAGCTGCGGCTAGCTGCAGAGAGCTAACAGCAGCCTGCGTGTGCGCGTAACCTCAGTGCGCGTAACGGTACTCAGATAACGTGGCTCACTAACAACATGCATGTTTCACTGGAGGCAACAAAATATGCTTTTGCGCAAATAACGGGTTAAAAAGCTCCCCGCATTATGTTAACATCAGTAACTGTTCTTGTAAAGGTGGTTGCAGGACTTTTTAGGGACTGTTCGTTATGAGCGAGAGGGGAGGAGGAGGTGCAGAGTGAGGGAGGCACTTATAATATTTTTTAATGCTTTCACACCGGGAGCAACATCATTTTCTTGTGCTGCTTTTTGCAAATATCTGAACATTTGATCTCTGAGCAAATTGATGCGATTTCTCTCCAAAACATGCGAAAAATACAAAGAGCCGCCTGGTTAGAAATGTTACGTACTGTGTGAGAATAGATTTAGAAAAAATATTTTTAAAATGCAAGGAAAAAATATCTAGAAGGCGAAAGCAAGGGGAAAAATACATTTATAATTATTATACGTTATATTACAAAATTAGCATAATTTTTAAGCAAATTTTCCCAGGTCGTTTCCAGTTTTTGTTTGCTTATTTATGCGTATTATTATAACCTTTATTATTATTATTTATTGAATTTTTAAATCTTTTTTTTTTGTACATTTTACTAATTTCTTCCTTTTTGGGTCATTTTTTTTCTTTCATTGCCCACTGCCTACTTTAATGTTTTCATAAGAAATCAAGCCGATTTGCTCAGCTGGATTAAATATCCACAGAAAGCCTAAAACCTGCAGGTAGGTTTGAAAAACATGTTCTTTAAAATCTCACCGTCCATAACGATGTGGAATATGGTTATTTATGGTGTGATTGAGCATGTGTCCTCGGATCCCTCGAGGACACACAAGGAAAACATATTTGTAGCTCTGAGTCATAAAAAACAAAACGCAGTCACACTCCAGCCTCAGTCCCTAAAGGCTCCCTGATACCAGTCTGAAGCTGTCTGGAGCGGATTTATTATAGTGAAGAGGATTTTTGTGCAGCACACTGGCGCCATCTGTTGTTGATATGCAGAATGAGGTTGAATATTTGGGGGAAAAGCCATTTACTGTGAGCCCCAGGTGACTTCTTCTTTGTCTAAAAACAGGACAAAAGTCAGCCAGCTTTACTCCAGAGCGTCTGCAGGTCCTTAAAAACTCTTAAAATGTCATGAATTTAAAAGCATTAGGATTTAAATGTCATTAGATATCCTTAAAGTCGAATTTTTCAGGTCTTAACTGCAAAAGACGGGTTATGCAATTTTATTTATCTGCCTTTCATAAGGCTGCGAGATACACAAAAAAATCATTGCAATTATTTTGACAGATATTACGACATAAGTTACGTTTTTATGTGGATGGTAATTTTTGCATTTTAGTTTCTCTAAGAAAAAAAAAGAAAAATGATGGTGATGTGATCCGCCAAACAAAAACATTTTTTATTACGACAAAACTGATCTGCAGTCGATTTAAAGTACTGAAGTATTTTTCTTCAAATGTCTGCTGAAGAAATTGGAGAAAATAAAACACTGTCTTCGAGGTTCCAACGTTAAATCTTCTAAAATTTGGCTCCCCTTCCTAGAACATGTCGGGTCCATTCAG
>NW_024628253.1:0-3589 GCF_008729295.1 Plectropomus leopardus | reverse complement strand
ATTTATTCGCTATTTATTATTTTTATTATTATTATTAGGTTTAATAGCACTTTTATTCAAATATGCATGTTTTTTAGTGTATTTCATGTTTTTCAGGCAGAGAATCTGTTCACAAACGTCATCCCGCTGAAGATCGTACAGCTGGACGCGCTACTCAAGGTCAGAACGTTCGGTATTTTAACGCAGTGTCTCACCTGTGGTTTATGTCTCTATGTCTTCATGCTGTCTGTGTTTTTTTAGGATGAAGCGTTCAATATCAAAGACGTGTCCTCACTCAGAGCTCCCCTGGAAATCCCCATACCAGACCCTCCCGCTCCAGAGGACGAGGTGAGACTACACGCATCCAACAACATCTCTTTGTGGTCTTTTGTTGTCTCTTTGTAGTAGTTTTATGTCTCTTTGTTGTAGTTTTGTGTCTCCTTGAGGTATTTTTTTTGTCTTATTTGAGTCTTAATAGTCATTTTGTATTTCTTCATGGTCTTTTTGTGTCCCTTTGTAGTAGTTTTATGTCTTTGTGGTCTTTTTGTGTCTCTTTGTAGTAGTTTTATGTCTCTTTGTGGTCATTTTGTGTCTTTAAGGTAATTTTGTGTCTCTTTTTGGTTATTTTGTCTCCATATTTGTATATTTTGTATCTCTTTGTGGTCTTTTTGGGCCACTTTTTGGTCATTTTGTCCGTTTTTTGTCATGTCCCTTGTGTGTCCCTTTTTTGTTTGTTTTGCGTCTCTTTGTACATTTTCTACGTCTTTGTGTTTATTGTGTCTCTTTTTGTTGTTGTTCCTTTGCATGTCTTTATGGTCTTTTTGTGTCTCTTTGTGGTAATTTTACGTCTCTTTGTAGTCATTGTGTTTCTCCTTGTGGTCATTTTTTGTCTGTTTTGAGTCTGTTAATAGTCATTTTGTATTTCTTTGTGGTTATTTTGCATCTCTTCATAGTCATTTTGTGTCTCTTTGGTTATTCTGTCTTTTTATTTGTACATCTTGCATCTCTTTGTGGTCTTTTGTGTCTCTTTTTGGTTACGTTACATAGTGGGTTTTTTTTTGTTTTTGTTGTTATTTTCTCTCTTTGTAGTCATTTTAGAGAGATCGCATGCATCCCACAATCTCACAAAACCCCTTTTTAAAACCTTTTTAAAATTAATACTGATTTTATTTACACATTTGTACATGCCTTGTAGCTTTTACAGTCTGGTTTGTGACATTTGCACGAACAAACCTGCTGCATTAAGCTCTTCATAAACACACGTAGCTGGAAGGTGTGACATTTATATTAAAAGTGGCGGTTAATCCAAACGAGCTGAACCGGTTCTGCAGCTGCGGTTCGGCCTATAGCTTTTGGGTGCGCCTCTGCCATTGTGCAATGAACACATATTTAGGATTTCGTGGAGCGAGGTTGTTTGAGGTACTTATCCATAGTCAGTTTAGTACAGTTGATGCCAGTTTGGAGAAGCAGACTGACGCAGAAGCTGGTCCATGTACTGCTGCATTTAAACATATTTAAGCCACCTAAAATAATTAAAATCACTTACAGAGAAGAAATCATTTAAATGGTATTGTAACGTTGCAAATATGTTCAATGTCTGCCTTTGTGTTGTGATGACGAACTAAAATATTGATTGATTATGTAAAATTGATCTCACAGGAAATGGAGACAGATGATGGAGATGAAAAGAAAAAGAAGAAAGGTAAAATTATTTTTGTGTGTTTTACATAATAACGAGAGTCCACAGTTGGGTCAATAGGAAAAACATCTGTCCAAAATAAGATCCCTGAAAGGAGTGACTTTACCTCATTATGATGAAAAACGCCTCGTTATTTCTCCTACAGCTCCAAAATGTGGCTTCATCAAGGGGAACGAGAAGATTATGAGCCTTTTGGAGAAAGTGAAACCAGAGATTGTCGCCATAAGGGAGACGATGATCACTGTAAGTCAATCACTGAGACAGTTTCTTCTCGAAAACATCAAATTAATTGCACTAAAATGATAAAAAGCTTTTTTGTTGTTTTGCGTGTCTCTGTAGTTACACATTTTTTTTCTGTCTGGGATAATTATGTGTCTCCTGGAGGAAATTTTGTCTTTTGTTTTGTCTCTGTCTGGTAATTTCGTACCTTTTTGTTATTAATTTATGTCTCTCTGTCGTTCCTTTGCATCTCTTTGTGATCCTTTTGTTTCTCTTTGTGGTAGTTTTGCATGTTTTTATGTCTCGTTAAGGTTATTTTGTATCTTTTTTTGGTAGTTTTGCATCCTTTGTAGTCATTTTGTGTCTCCCTGAGGTAATTTTGTGTCTTTTTTGATTGTTTTGTGTCTTTTTGTGTAGTTTTGTGTCTTCTTGGGTCATTTTTTGGTCTGTTTTTGGCCAATTTGTGTCCTTTTGTCCACTGTGCAGATGAACACTGAGCTGGTTAAAGTTTTTAAAACACTGAATTTAATTGGCATGAAAAGGGCTGAAATGTTAAACGTTTTGTGTCTTTTTGATGTAATTTTGTCTCTGTTTTTTTGTTGCCCCTTATTATATTAATTTTCTGTCTCTTTGCAGTTCTTTTGCATCTTTTTGTGGCTGTTTTGCGTCTCTTGGAATTATTTTGTACCTTTTTTGTTTTTTTGTGTCTCTTTGTGGTTGTTTTGGCCCCTTTATTTTAGTTATTTTATGTTTCTTTGTGGTTATTTTGTCCCTTATTTTTGTTATTCTGTGTCTGTTTTGGCGTTTTGATTTAACATCTTCCTCTGTAGGTCTCCTGCTGGATTCAGCACCTCATCCCCAAAATAGAAGATGGAAATGATTTCGGAGTCGCCATCCAGGTACATTTTTTTCCAGCTCAACTTGTTCAACTTGTTGGTCCGAACTTTGTTTTAATGAATTATTAATTATGTTGTTTTTCACCACAGGAGAAAGTTTTGGAGAGGATCACTGCAGTTAGGACCAAAATTGACGGTTTTCAGACCAACATCAACAAGTACGCTGGATAGAAATATCCCTAAATTATTTCTTGTTTTGCAGCATTTTAGTCTATTAGGAAAGCACGATTTTAGACCCAGATTTACGAGTACATGTCCCGTGTTATAAAACCATTTGTTGAATTACGCAGGTACTTTACGGAAAGAGGAGACGCTGTTGCAAAAGCCTCCAAAGAGACTCATGTGGTGAGTCTTTACATGTTCCTCTCTTAAAGGACAAGTCTGGAGAATTTTCTACATTTTTATGTCAACAAATGTCACGAAAATAACCAGAATCACCAATGACCCGATCTGTCTAATCAGCATTATACTATATAATAATATCTCCATATTAGTGTCTCCAGTGTCTGATTTATGTTATTTCTCTGTGCCATAATTTAAGTACGTCCTAAATATTTCTAAAAAAAAGAAAGAAAAAAAGAAAAAAAAAAGGTTGACATGTTCTCTCATTGGTGACCAGACTCTTTGAGGAAAGGTTAACTCAGGGTATGCATTTAATTTAACTATAGCTTTCCTTTTAGGGGATGTATGGTATTTTCCCTTTCATTCATTATTGATTAAATTTAAATGTATTTATATATATTTGAACTTATATTTATCGGGACTATTTCCTAAGCTATTCCTCTTTTTTCTGTTT
>NW_024628252.1:0-4410 GCF_008729295.1 Plectropomus leopardus | reverse complement strand
ACAACTGAAAATGAAATATATATATATATATATATATATATATATGCAGCCTATTTAGATCCAGAGCTACTCCTAAAACATTCAGGGCTTAAACCTCAAATGTCCAGGCGTAACAACACCACCAGTCAAAATGCTGAACCTAAAGCTTTAAAATGAGAGTCCAGAGGCCAGTTGGGGATGTCATGGTATCTATGTCCATTAATTTTACAGTCTATGATTAACATCATTGAGATGAAATGAGGAACCAGTTTTTCAGAATACAAATAATCTAAGAGGTAAAATCTAAGATGACACTTTGGTCAAACAGATAAATGCACTTTTAACTTCAGCGCCTTACCTGTCCATGAACCCAAAGGGACCATAATCCAGAGTAAGACCCAAGATGCTCATGTTGTCTGTGTTAAGGACGCCATGGCAAAAACCAACACACTGCCACTGCGCCACTAGCTTTGCTGTGAGCATCATAACCTAGGGATAAACAGGTCAAATCTGAAGATCAAAATGCAAAATCACCAACATGAAATAACCACTCTGAAGAGAGACTACATCCTAAACTGTGTTCATCTCTATTAGCACTTGTCTTGTTGATACCTCAGTCCTCACCTCTCTGAAAAAAGCCATATTCCTGTCTTTCCGGTTTCTATAAGCCAGCTGGATGTGAGGATAAAAACTCTCAATGACATAATCCAGCAGCTGAGCGCGAATGTCATGCCGCCCTGCACTGGGACCCTGCAGACCTGAGAAATCATCCCGGCCCAGAAAAATCTCAAAAGATCCAAATCTAAAACATGAAGAGAGACAGACAAATGTCCATATTTATGCACTGATTGCATTCTTCTCAAAGTGTCTTATGTCTGAGAACACTTTGTTCTTTGTGTTTCCTACCTGAGGAAGGAAGGGGCGAGACGCAGGACAACAGAGCATCGCTCAGGAATGCGGCCGCCGCTGTTGAGTGGGTCTCTGCTGACATAGAGGTCAGAGGTCACCAGGGAAGCTGCACGGATGCTGGGTATCCCCAAGGCAGCCATGGCCTCGCTGCACAGGAACTCTCTGATGCTGGAGCGAAGCACCTTTCTGCCATCGCCATCTCTGAGAAAAAGTCGCACACATGATATTCAACTCTGATTAACCGGTGAGTTGTATATTTTGTGTCAGACAGGTAAATTAGACTCATGTTTTACTAATAAAATGCTTTAAATGTGAAGCCGCACATTTTTCAAACAGCAATCTTGTCCTGTAAACGTCAATGCTGACACCCAGTTCATGACACTGCAAATATATTAATAATTCTATACTTTTATCAGTGGGCCATGAGCTCAGTTATCTTTGTGTTAATTTGTGGACAGATAATGGCTTAACACTCATTTACCAAAATTGTTTGAGATTATTACTTTAAAATAGTTTAACCCTTTAACCCCTAACCCAGAAAAAGAATTATATTTTTTTCTCAATTTTCTTTTTTGTTTGTTTTTTACCTCTATTTTTAATGTAATTTAATTATTTTGCTTATTTTCAGGTAATTTTCTTGTAACTTTTTGCTTATTTCTTGCTACTTTTTGTACCGTATTTTGTTGCTCATTGCCTTACCCCCATGTTTTGGAAGAAATCAAACCAATTCGCTCAGGTTTTGAGCTTGCAAACTGTCTCGAAGGTTTTTCTAAATTTCTAAGATCCAACACATTAGTTATTCAACCAGATCTCACAGTCTTCTTGAAAGGATGGAGTTTGCTCAATGGGCAGTTTAAAAAAAAACAAGGTCCATTTATTAGATTTTTCAGGGGATTTCAGTTTGACAACTGACCAAGCTAAATCTAAGACTATGAGAATTGCTTTACAACACCAGAAAAAGCAAGTAAGTGTATCTTGAGTTTTGTGGGGTTTTATATCAATTTTAAGAGGTCAAGAATATGCTCTCACACTCTATGCCAAGTTACAATTTGCCTGTGCTTTTTAAGGTATGCATACAGTGTTACATCCGTACTAGTAAATATTGTACAATTAAATCAAGACTAAATCACCATCTCATATATTATTTTTATACTTAGTGTGTTTAAGAGACTAAATCAGCTGGAGAAACTGAAGGTGTACTGGCTGTGCTCAGCACGCTGTTGTTAAGCAATGGGGAACACATTTGATGTGTGCCAAGCGGTTAAGCTCTTAAGCAGCTCTCCGTGGGTTAATGCATTCACATGCCTCTGGTGAGCTTATGAGAGACTGGCTGTGTCACCTGCTGAAATGACATATTCTCATTTGGTCAAAGGAAACTTTATCCAACATTTTGTTCCAGATCTATAACCTCAGTTGTATCGCTACGTGTCCAAGACTTATAAATGTTTCTTAAAAAAAAAAAAAAAAAAAACGGATCTAAATATATAGACTATAGAGAAAAGCATTGTGACATGAGTGGTAGTGAGCAACACAAAGCATTGTAGGACTTCAGGAAATGGCAGCTACTGTAGAGTGATTACTCGCTGACTACTTATTTGGGTGTATTTCTTATCCAGCTTGAAAAAACGGTGGAACAGTGCTTCTGCGTGATCAATTGCAATAACCACTCTCCGCCTGACCCCATTTGTTAATCAGTTAATCAACTGGAACTGACAATCTCTTATAATGACCATCACTCACAACCTACTTTGGCTGTATTGTGTCATTTCCAGTAAAAGTGACAATATAAATAAGTCAGCATAAGCGTGCCCATTTTTCGGTAATAACTTCTTAAGTATGATCCAGTGCAAAGCTGATATCCAACATGGTTTGTTTACATGAGTGCACAGCTGACAGGTACAGTGGTTTGTATGATGATACAGGAGTGCATATTTAAGGGATTTAGTGTGGACAGAGAGGCACTTACTTGCATTTTTTCAAATCTGCATGAGAAATAGTTTTTCAAACATTATGACAGGAAACATTTTAAAATGTCAAACTTGAATAGATTTTCCTGTTCAAAAGCTGAATACCAGAAAGTCTGAGCACAGCAGCGCTGATGATAATGCTGCTTTCTGTCTGAGAGAGACAGATAGAGAGACATAGTATATATATAAAAGCTTACTTGAAAAAAGCATGCCCCAATTCTAATAATCGGCCCACTTTGTTTAAACCTTGGATAAATGTACTTAGGTTATATACCACCACTGTTAACTTAAATACATACATTTACATACAACAATTTTTTTCAGCTGTAGTCAATTCATTTTTGATGAGAGCGTATTCAACAGCTACTTATATTTTGCTCATCACAGTTCACAACTAATATTAAAAGTTTAAAAAAGTAAATAAAGTGCCAGAGTTCATGGAAGAAGCATCACAAAAGCTTGTTCATTAAAAAAACCCCGAGTTGATCCCACTACTGAGGTCGGGACTAAGCCCCCAGTGTCCTAAAATCTTACAAACGCCCCTGCTATAACCGGTCATAACAGGATCATGTCACATAAACTGCTCTAAATATGTTGCAGGGCATTAAATAAGATATGAGATGAACTGTCAGCACACAGCAGATATTACCTGGAGTAAGGTGTGACTCCTGCGCCTTTCACCTGGATCTCCCATCGCCCTTGGGTGACCGACTCTACCTCCCCCAGGTACATGACCGCTCCATCCCCCAGCTGTCCCGCGAACAGGCCGAACTGGTGTCCGCTGTAACAGTGAGCAGCCGGCTCGGAGCCCGGCAGCAGCCTGGAGCCGCTCAGGTACTCCGGAGCCCGAGGATCAGCCAACACATCCTGCACACTGAGGCCGAGCAGAGCCAGCGCCGACTGCGACTGGGACACTAACGCCGGGCGTAACAGGGGCTGTAGAGCCCGAATTCTGGAGAAACACGCCGCTGGGACCGTCCGGGACCCGGGCTCCTGGGAGTCATCCACCGGCAGCTTTTTCAACGCGGTGTTGTTGAAAGGTAAGCGCTCCAGAGCCGTGGACCCGCACCCAGAGGGCTCCATGAGGGCTGAAGTTCAGGACTCGTTCAGAATCAGGGCTGCGTGGTGGCGTTTACTGCAGCCTATAGTGTGGCACTTAGTAAGACGTCAGACAGTGTTCAGCAGCATGAAAAAAGCCAAATGTAAGCACACACTAATGACAATATTTGTTTTTATTAATAATAATACAATTAAAATGAGTAAATACATTTACTTTATTTTTTTAAAGGTCAAATATGAGCAGTTTTCCCCGTGACTTAGCCTACAGAGAATTTAGACCTTTGGTTGATGTTATTTCCACCTATGGGTGTGAAGAGGGCAAAGAGCAACGAAAGAAGAAATAACTCCAAAATTAGCAAGATTTTTTTTTTTTTTTTTTTAAGAAAAAGGATAATCACCTGAAAATTAGTTTAAAAAAAGAGTGTTTTTTTTAATAGATTTTTTTTGTCGAATGTAATCTCTGGAGCATGTGAATAATAATATAATAATAAGATCA
>NW_024628251.1:0-3220 GCF_008729295.1 Plectropomus leopardus | reverse complement strand
TTTTTTTTTTCATATGACAGTAAGGTACACTTTCCATAGGGCATAATTAGATTCCAACTGACAAAAGCGTCCCTTATCTGTGCTTCAGGACTGGCAGCACCATGGTGGGCTGCTGGTTGCCGAGTGTGAACAGCTCATCCCTGGCTACAAAGTCTGAATGTTCTCACTGTGAGGGTTCAGAGTTTATCAGTGAATGTCCTCCCAGTCTCATTGCTGTCTCTGTCTGAATGTTCTGTTTCACCAAAGTATGAATGTTGGCACAGAGTCAGACACAGGGGAGAAAAGGCTCTTAAAACACATAGAGCCTCCACATTGACTGCACATCTGATGCAGAGAGGGCTGATTGTGATACGGCCTGGTGATAGCAGGCCTCACAGACATGTGGTGCTGTTTAAATTGCGTCACTTTATTACTGCATTCTTTTTCGTTAATGATAAGTCTGAGATAAAAATACATGTTAACACTTCCCTCTGCTTTTTACAGTACAACCATGGTGTGTCTGGGGCCCTGATTGTACAGATTCAGTAACAGTTTTCTAGTTGATGTATCTTGAATTTTTTTTGTTAATTCTCCTTACATTTTGACAGAAATTCATGTAAAAATTTTAAGTAATCATATGTTTTTTTTTTATTTAAAAACAAAAGTGAAATCCACATTAATCATAAATCTGCATCTTAACTCTTTATGCTTAGAAAACAAATAAACTAATAAATAGCATATGCTGCGTCTATCATTATAACAACATACTTTAGATGAAACCACGTCAACTTCTGTATGATGAAAGTTAAACTTTAGCTGGCTAATGTACCCTGCAGTCCCTCTGCAGTCCCTCTGCCTCACTCCCCATCGTGACAAGACTTCGCCAGGAAGAGTGTGGACGACAGCTCTGGAGACAGATCTCTAGTAAGCAGGTGCAGCAACTGGAATTCATCCAGCAAAAACCTGGTACCAGGTCCACAGCAGGCTAGTGGCCAGCAGCAGTGCTGGGCCCAACCTGTTTAACAGCAACAACAAAAGGTTTGCAGATCTGGTGAGGAGTCAGGCCTACATGAGTTTGCACTGGCTGAATTTGAGGTTGCTACAGCTGCTGAAGGTCAATCAACGAAGTTGTCATTACTTCCTTAACGTAAAAGGACTGTGGGCTGTGCTAACTAGCTTAAGTATAGAGTGCCCCAGGGTGACATTTTTCTGTAGGCCAACACAGAAGCTGACGTCATTTTGGTTCCTGCATCAAAAAGCCTATGGGATTTTTCCATTGGATTTTGGATCACTGAAGAAAATTAGCTCTATGGTAAACAAAGTAGTAAAAAGCTATTGCTAGGCCAAAATGAACTACACTACAGTCTTGTCGCCACAGTTACCATTTAGCCGCTTGTTAGCAACCGACTATTTTGAGACACATAAAAGCTTTAAAGTTTGCAAGTGGGGCATTTACTGACATATTTTATGTTATTGAACAACACATGAAGGTCTCTTAGGCTTGTGTGAACCACAGACCTTATTTCAGACTTCTAACCAATAACCTACGCAGCGTGGAAGTGATGAAATGCTATTTCATTTCTGGTTTTTAGGACTTGTTACTGGGTTTTTCTATACTTTTATCATCCAGAAGTGGCTGTGGTTTTATCCAAAGTAGGTTACAAACATGATAAATGCAACATGGGCTCGTTACATATTTTTTCAACATTTAGCCTAGATTTAGATATAACATTTATATTTATACTAACATTTGGAGGTTGATCTTACATTTAGATTTCGAACTAATTTTAAATTTAGACTTAACATTATGAGCTAGATTCAACATTTAGATTTAACATGAAGATGTAACATTAAGAAGTAAAGTAAACAATAAGATTTGACATTAAGAAGTAGATTTGACATTTAGATTTAGATTTGAAATTAAGAAGTAGATTTGACATTTAGATTAGATTTACCATATAGATTTAAAGTGAACAATAAGAGGTAGATTTAACATACATTTACACTTAACCTTTTCATTTTTTTATTTTTATTTTTTAAATATAAACATATTGTTAACAATCATATAAAGTGTTGTTTTGTCGACTTCAATTGTGAGAAACCCAGCTAAATATTCATCATATGTGGCGCCCCACAGGTGTGTGCTGAAGTGCACGCAGGCGTGCACATGAATACAGTTTTCAAGGCCGGAAAAACTCATTATTTGTGTGTGCTGGAACCAGAGATCAAGTCACTGACGTTAAGTGCCTGTACGGCAGATTTATTAAAGAGAATGGACCGTGTCTAAAGACTTGGAACAAACTCACAAACACTGGATATGACTGTTCAGCTCTGTCTCCCTCCCACACATCTGGGCACAAACCCGTCAATGTTCCCGTAGGCAAAGATCTGTGATGAGCTGAGCGAGTTGCTGCCCAGCTCACAGCTCACCCCCCCACACATTCGATTTTTGCCTGGTCTTGTGTGCTCCTCTGGGGTTCTCTGTCTTTCTCTATGCTATTGGCTTTCTGGCAGTGCTTGTGTCTTTGTGTCGTGCATGGCGGGAGTGGCCAAGCCTAGACGCAGCCCTCTGGAAATGAAGTGTTTTTGTGTAGAGTCAGCACAAATTGAGACCTGCCGGTAAGAAACGTGTTGCAACTTCACTTCTGGCTCCCTGGAGGAGGTTAGGAGTGGGAGGTGTGTTTGGGATGTGAAAGAAATGAGTTCAAAAGTGTATTTACAACTGTGAGTGCTTGGTCATACGAGATATGAGGACTAATGTAGCCTATATAAAATCTGCTTGTGCTTTTGGGTGCGTGCATTTGTGAGCCTGTGTGTTTGCATGTTATAGCTCCAGGATACATTTAATTGGTGCTCCATTGATCCACTCCAAACATGTACTCACACGCCACAGCTTTGATGGATTAAATAGAAACTGATCAATACAGTAGCACAAAAAACGCTGAGCAAATCACCAGACAGAAAGATGACATTATCAAGAACAACTGCTTTGAGTTTATATTTCTTCATGTTATGCATATATTGCTTGCTTTTATCTGAAAACTTACTTAACCCTTTGAAACCTGGATCAACATCTCTTTATGTGCTCAGACGCCTTTCAAAAGTATTTACACCTTTGACCTTTGAACCCTGAGCAAATTGATTTCTTTCAAAACATGGGGAAAGGGCAATGAGCAACCTAGCAAGAAATTAGTAGATGCTTAAAAGCTAGGGAAAACTTCTAAAGAACTATATTCAAAAT
>NW_024628250.1:0-5004 GCF_008729295.1 Plectropomus leopardus | reverse complement strand
TCCACGTTTCAAGGAGTTTCATAATGTAGCCTCATATTTTATGAGCTGTTTTACATAATTCATCCCCTTTTTGTATATTTTGTCCTGTCTGGAACGTCTCTAGTGTATGTTTATGACTCTGGTGCTATTCTGGACTCCTGTCCTGCTCCCCAGACAGTGGAACCAACATTGAACATATCTGCAAATGAAAGAAACAGCTGGATTGTAGCATTTCCTTGTGAAATATGAACGTAAAACTGTGGTGTGGCACATGAGGCTGAGATAGACTGAGCAAACCAAAAGCTGTCCATCACCGCTCCTCTGTGGCCACGCTGGTTCTCATTATAGATGGGGGTTTTGGCCCTGAACATGGAAGCGTGCTACGTTTGTCTTCCAGTCCTGCAGGTCGGCTTGTCTGTAAACACGCTGCTCTCAACCCTGGCGCTAAAAAAGAAGGAGCACAGGAAATAGTAGAGAGAATGGAAGAAAGATTTTAATGTTTCCACAGACATGAAGTCCCCCAGTAATTGATATCTCATGCACATTTAAAAGCATGTTCAGAGGCAGGCTATTTTGACGGCAACGTTATTTTAGCTGTCACTATGTCCTCCCTGGACTGTGAGCTTCAGTTGATAGGCTAAATGTTTTCATTTGTGTAAATACAATCTTCCTTTTATGCCCCTTTGTGAAGGAGGGGGGCTGCATTCGATATGTGACACCTGAGTGAGGAGAAAACAGGGAGAGATAAACTACATAGGACAGCAGTGGAGACGTGTATGGTTTTCATTTATGCCTTTTCAGAAGTGTTGGCGACCCAGAGATCTAACTGTTTTTCTCTCTGTTTCCCCCCCCTCTGCCTCCTTTTACAGTTCCGGAGATTTCTCTGTGATTCACCACTAGAGGTATGTATTTCCTTTGGCCTGTTGACAGTTTAATGAAACCCCTTTTTAAATGTCGCTTTTCATCCATATGTGTTACCTGTAATGATTTAACAAGCAAGAAAAGGTCCTCCTGGTGAAATTACTGTCATGTAGATGATAATGATTTGAGAAATGTCTGCCGTTTCACTATTTAGTTCTTCATCAAACACACTCAAAAGGGTGTAAATGAACACAAGTTCCTCTCGTCCAGCACATACTTACCCAAGCACCTTTGCTCTGTCTTTTCAAGAGCCCTCCAGCTGGATTTGGGGGGGGGGGTTAAGGGATTCAGGAAGGGAGTTTTGTTTCATATCGACAGGGTTTTAATTTAGCTCCGTCTAAGTGAAAGGGGGTGTCGAGGGAGCAAAACAGTGAAATGTGGTGTCCAGATTGCGACTGTATTCAACACAAGGTCTTCAGACTGGTCCTTTCCTGTGGCCTTCACAGAATGAGACTGCTCCTCACTTTCTTGTGCAAAGGGAGAATACTTTACTATTTAGGGTTAGTAAAGAGTTAATAAAATAGGATAGTTTGTTATAGATAAAACATTGGATTATTTTACTTTTAATACTTTAAGTACTTTTCCCTGATTATACTGACTTAATTTAACTTATGTAACATTTTCAGGACTTTTACCTGTGTATATTTTTATATTAGTATTTTCAAAGTGTGGTATTAGTATTTCTACTAAAGAAACTGAATACTTCCTCTCTCACTAGAACTAATAGATGGTTATGGGCCCAGTTAGCAATAAAGAGTTCTTATTTATGCACCAGAGAAAGTTTGATATTAGCTTCTGTTGCATTAATTGATACAACACTCTTGCTGGTAATCAATTAGCTTATTACATCTTTAGATGATTATAATATGCAGGATATTGATGGTATCTGGATTCACTGGTGTATTCTCTGTGGTCACTGAGTGAGTCATCGGTGCAGTCAGGCATCGCTGAACACTTAGCAGGCCCGGTGAGCTGCAGCGTTTAGAAACACCAGTGGACCTGTTGGGTCAGGACAATTACACCAGCAATTAGTCCCAGGATGGGTACTTATAACACCTGCTTTAATGGGATTGTAGGCCAAGAGCACACACAAACTGACTGACACAGAGACACACAAACACAGTCACCCTGTGTTGCCCCCGCGGGCCCCCTCAGGTCCTCACTAATGAACATCATTAGTGTTTATAGGAAACAAGCTTTTATCACCTCGTCAAGGCTGGCGGCCAGGCACACTGAATTACACAGCTCTGCACACATACACACAGTGCCTCGCATATCTTCTTGCCTTCACTGTCCCCTCCTCTCAGACTGCTTCAGAGGGCCGTCTCCATTCGTTTGGCCTGCTCTCGCCCTACTTGTTCCTTTTTTCTTTTAATTTCTTTGTCTGATCTCCCTCCCTGTCTTCTGCTGTCTCTCTCCAAATGCTCTCCATTTCAGAGTGATTATGCGTGGCTTTCTGCGCTACCTCTGCGTGTCGGCCTCCATCTGTCTCCAATCAGAGCGCTATTAAAATACACACACAGACACTCACCACATGGACCTGCATACTGTGTGGTTCATCAGCTCACATGTAAGCCTGCATTTATACAAATGTATGCAAACAGCGTACTTACAGATCCAACTGCAGCTAATTAGGATCCAGGTTGTCCGACTTGTTTGTTTGCTGCTGCGTTCCATTTCGGCAAAATTGCAGAGGATCCATGCTGAAACTCTGAGGTAATTAACATCAGCTGTCCCTGATTCCTCTGCATGTTTTAATACATTTGCGCACAGAAACAGGAGTGTAAACACATTGCGCAGTCTAATAAACAGTGGCACATCAGTACCTGCAAGCACGATGAGCAGCAGTCATGCAGGTGTCTGTCCCTGCACTTGACCTCGGTTAGGTCTAAGTGGCATGTGCTGGGGAAACTCAAGGTTTTATGAGCTGTATGGGGTTCATGCACTCGTTCTGTTTCTATTTATTTTTCTTTACAGCCTCCAAATGTGTCTAACCAAGGGGCAAATACTCATTAACAGGGGTGTTGGCCAGTTTGTAACTAAGTTTTTATGGCCATAGTTCTCAAACTTTCTGACTGTCCTTCATGGATTTGCTCTCTCTTTCTTGCTCCGACAGGATGAGAATGAGAATTTTCATTATGTAAAGAAACAGAGATACACATCAGCAGGGAATGCACCAGCTGACATACCATAGTAGTGAACACACAGGTCCCACTGTATACACACCTCAGCTGCAAGCCAAAAACAGAGAAGCTGACCAGCTGTTTCTAATGTAAAACAACAGAACAGCTCTGTAAATGAGTTAATTAGTAAAGTAAATGTCATTTTGTCCTTTTATAGCATTGGAAAGATATGTTTGCATACTGACAACACAATAGTGCAAATCATGTGAGTTATGATACATCTGCAGCCTGCTTGTAGGACTTGTTTGTAGATGCACATTTGGGAGTAAAAGACAGACAGAAAAACTTTGAAATGTGTGAGTTCAGCATCTGTTGTTGGTCAGTGTAAAAATCTAACCAGCGTCATCGCTGCAGCAGGTCCAACAACTCAGTGTTGCAGATTTGCACAGCTTTGAGCTGAAAAAAACAAGTCGTAATCCTCCACAGATTTGATTTTCACCCAGAAGCAGTTAAAAACATGATGCAACTAACAGAATATGCTATTTATCCACAGCAATCAACAATAATAAACATGCCCAGTACAATGTAAATAAGAAACCACAGGTTTTAACATTTCTTCAAAATGATATATTTATTGACTGCGTAAAAAGGGCAAATAAACAAATAAATATTAAAATACATACATACATACTTACAGAAATACATAAAAGTAAAGAAAAGTACAAATACATATAATAAATAACACATTTAATGAAAATTAATATCAGGGGGAAAGACCCCTAAATAACAAACAAGGAATTATTAAGTACAACCATGCTAATCCCTACTATATTGTTGCGAGGAGATGGAATAAACTCAAAGCTATTTCCTAAATCTGTTCTTCAGCTAATATCTGCCACATCCTCTCAGCACAAGCCAAGCTTTTGTCCATTCTGTTATTGGAAAACAGTTTTCCAAACAACTGCTTTGATCAGTCGCTTTGTGGAGTTTCATCACATTGAATGGAACGCCACCCTCGTTGTCCAAATTGGGACTTTCGATCAATGTGTTGCACAGAAAACATAGAAATGAATGTTGAATGAAATGCAGAATTTAGCAGACTTTTGGGTCCACTGACTTTTCAGCCACATACAGTAATGTTTTTTAAAATGTTTATTAAAGATATAACAGGAATATATCAGCAGTGGCAATGAAGGACATTTTCATTTCACACATTAAAAGTTATACCTACTAAAGTAATGATTATACAAACTTAAACAAGCACGATATCATTCAGCAACATATCTTATTATATTTAGATGCAACTTAGCCCTTAGCTCTGAACTATTATTTTTTAATATAGTGTTTTCTTCTCTCCTACATCAGAACATCATCAGAGCCATATCAGGCTTATATTATATATATTGGGTGGGATTTGCTAGAAGAAGCAACTTAAAGAGATACTTCGCTGGTTTTCAATGAGCTTTGTATCATAACAATGTGTGAATTAGCTGTGTTAAAAATCCCTGTCATCTTGGCTGTGTCCATATCTCAGTGTTCATTTGCAATCTGCTGGATGAGGCGAAAATACATAATCATACATTTTCTCTGGCCGTGTCTTAAACTAGAGGCTGAACTTCTTTTGCCACTGCAAACAGATAAAAAGTTCTGAAAAAGTTGGATACAGTAAAACATAAATAAAAACATAATGCAATGCTTTGCAAATGCTTTTAGCCTAAATTGAATTTAGTACAAAGACAAGATATTTGATGTTAGATCTGATAAACCTTTTTGTTTTTTGTTAATATACATTCCAAAAAGTTTGGACAGTGGCAACAAAAAAGTTTACTGTTTAACTAGGGATGCACATAATGGATTTTGTGCCAGTATCCATTATGCAGATATATAACAACTCATTTTCGATATCGATACATCCACTTTTTTTCCCTACCTAATTTTAGTGATCATCAAGTCTCTTCTGTGGTGGAAATCATATCATATT
>NW_024628249.1:0-4807 GCF_008729295.1 Plectropomus leopardus | reverse complement strand
ATAGCGTTTTTCAGAGTCCTCAAAGACACTTGACATGGAGTAGGATATATGTTTAAATAAAAAGGGGGGGGGGGTTGACAATAAACCTGAAAACAGAATGCGGCTCCGGCTATGGCTATTGCCAGTGTGGAGGCATAAAAAAAAAATAAGTAAAATGCCTCCCTGAGGAAACATGAATTCAGCTTGCAAGCGTTTTATTTTATTTGATTATTTTATTTCATGCCTATGCAAAACACCTGGTCAGGTATTCATAAACTACAGTCTTGCCTGGAAAATCAGCTGAAAACCATCCGTGGCAAAAAGTCTTCGATCCCACAGTTCTCTTCTGGTCTCACTGAGTCTGTCTGATTACCTGGCTTCAGCATTTAAAGTGCTCATTGAGCCCCAAGCCCTCACTCGTTCTGCTATCTCAGGCTCCTTTCTTCTCCCTGTCAGGGAAAATGCCAGTGAGGTGCAGTGAGAGCCTTGCTCCGCTCCCAGCGCTGGTAATTTGACAGTGAGCAGGGAAGGTGCAGAATAATTGGAATAGCATTTACGTGTCAATGTGACACTGACGGAGAGAGCTCAACATTTAAAGCATCCGATTGGAATGGGGAGGGGGAAGTGAAAAAAAAAATGCAAGTCAGAGATTCTTGGAATAGATTTCACAAGTTGTCTCGCTAAAGAAGTAGCGGTTGATTCAGACAAAGTAGACATCTGGCCTTTTGTCAGAATTGTTTGTGTCTGAGGCTCTGGGAGAGCAAACTGGAGCAATTCAAATAATGATTTTAGCCAAGCCGTGGTCTTGTGAACAACAAGCCAGCACTGGCCAGAGCTGAGGGCTTGCTGATGGCTTTAACTGGGCCGAAGTCAGAGGGGCAGAGGCATCCAAACACAATAGGATGATGTGAGCCTACAGACTGATACTTTTCAGAGAGCCAGTCTGCCTGTTGATGCAAAAATTGAAACAGCTTTTGTGTTTGCCTGTCAAACGGCACTTACCGAAATCAAAAAAGTGTAATATGACTGGCAGGTCTCACAGAACTTTATAATTGCTTTCTTTCACAGAATACAGACTCACCGCTGAAGAGCTGAAGAGTGAGTCTACTTATTATAAGATGACAGGAGCAAAACAGCATATATTTCTGTGAGCTAAACACACCCTTCAACGGAAACATCACATACATTTAAGCAGCACTGGTGCTCTCGATGAACTTGGACATCACAGGCTGCCATGTCGGAGCGATGCTGGGATGTATTAATATATCAGAGCTTGTCAGCCAGAGAAAGGTCTACAGTTGAAGCTGAATGCTCATCAAGACAAAGACAAGACAGCACAACTACTGGTTACAGCCTCTCTCTGGTGCCGCAGAGCCAGCGAGGACGACTTGGTCCCTTCTGTTCTGCTCTCACATCGGCTGCTGCTGCCAGTCTCACAAAAGAGGGACAGCACAGTGTAATGAGCAGGATTACCAAGGGAGACTGGCAGGAATAGTATTGTATCAAAGGAAATCCAGTCAGTGAGGGATATTCAGACAGCACTCCCGTTCTTTTATTCATTGCCTGCGCGCCCAGAGTGACTCAGCTCACTCTCCTGCTGTCAAACCCTGTCATTATCCATTAGTGTGTTTCTGTCTCGCCGGGGACCGCCCACTGCTGCTGCTGGCATGTGTGACTAGTGTGTGTGCTTTATGGACAGGTGCATGTGTACGTGTGTTTGTGTGTGCATTCACGTCACGCTCTTTGAGTGCACACTTGAGGTTAGTTTTTGCCCGGCAGGCTCCTGATAGTGGGCAGATTTTCAGACGTGGTTGTTGTAGCCGTGGTAATGCCTTGTTAAGCACTGTGAGTTTGATAAGCAGTAACAAAGCCTCCATTAAGACCATTCAGACTGATAAAAAAAAAAGATCACTTGCTGGGTTCTGGGAGGATGAAATTGGACGTCTCTGTGTTTTTATACCTGTTGGTAACTGTTTTATTGCAATTCTACATTCACATGATGGAAAATGATTATTTTCTAGTCCTCAACTCAAAACAGTAATGCTTCATTTTATGGCTCTGTAATTTTCTAATATCTGTCTAATATCCTTGGAAATTCCCCAGAAAGAACTACATCCTGTAGTATTAACTGTGGGAAAAATACATATTTCTTTGAAAGAGAAGTTCCATTTAAACCTATGTAAATATTAATTATGAAATTATAATGATAAATTATCAACTTTATTAGCCATATACACTGTACTGTATGATTTTCAGTAAGCACAAATAAATTTCGAATTTCTAGATTAACTGGAAGCATGCCAAACGTTGGTACTAACCAAATTACATGGGTGTAGTTTTTTTTTCTGACCAAATTTAAGACAGTTACACTGCAAATTGATGTAGACTTTTTGTTTTTATGTGTATTTATGCTAAAGACAAATTTAACCTTTTTTTTTCAATCAAAGTGAAATCAAGAAGAATTCACCCAAGTTCAGGAAATTTAGTGTTTGACGCTAAAAATGTTCTGTCAGAGAACCCTCAAACCCCGTTTCAAATGTATGGTCTTCAGTGTTGTAACTAAACCTACGCGCTTGCCAAACTACATAGTTCTTTCAGAAAATATCATACGAAAACATTGTTAAATTACAGACAAAGTGTTACCCCCCTTAACTTTATACCCTTGAACATTAGCTGATGTTGTTAAATAAACGTGTAGTTTAAAGTGAGACAAAAGTCAGTCGTGAGAAACTTTTTCCCGAATGGTGTCTACTGTGACCAGTATGGCATTATCAAGACATAATCATTAAGCAACTTTAATGAAACTGAGTCTTTCAAAGGCAGGAAACAACAAACCTCCTGGTGAGGTACTTCTGGTGTGTTTTTCTTTTCATTTAGTTTTTTGAAAAACATTGAAATACTAAAATAAAGGGTTGGCACAGCCAAAAATTCACTGAAACTTTATACCTTATTATTATAATATGGCAATTTTGAAAAAGGATGAGTGTAGTTTAAGGTCAAATACCTTTTGCACGGAAAAAATTTGCCTTTCTTTCTATCTGAAACTTTTTTTTGCATGAAGTCAAAAAAAGAAAAACAAATTTCCACAAAACAAGGAAAGCTCTGTTTCAACCTGATATATTCATCTGCAAACACTTGTGGTCTCTCTTCATTTAGAGAACGTCAGAACTTTTTCACAACTCTTTGCTTGTCAGGCAGTGTGAGCCAAGCTCTTTTTAAATTTGTCTGCAAGCGATCTGCCAAGCAGCACTTCTTTCACTAAAATATGTCACCTTTTAGAAGGTAGCTGTCCGCCCTGTCACCACTTTCGGGAGGGCTGAGGCACATCACTGCGTTCTTCTACCAACGCTATACACACCTTGAGATTTCTGCAAGGCCAGTTTGTTGAAGTAGTTCCAATTCTGTACAATCAAAAGCTCCAGTAGCTGAATAAAAATAATGCAATTTCATGTGCAGTGAAAGCTGTGATTCATCAGGAAACGTAGTGAGAATTGCAATATGGTCAAGTTGCAAGGTGCTCATTTAGAACTCCATACATTTGTGATGGTACACGTATAAGAAAGTGTGTGTGTAAGCGTGTGTGTAAGTATGATAAGGCTAAGGAGGCTGGGCTTTAGGCGTTGCTCCTCTTTTCTCTCTGCTCAGCTGTGTTCCCCCGAGGAGGGCAGGCAACGGGCCAGAACTGGAGGGCTGGTAGAGATCCAGATAAGATGGACAGAAAGAGAGAAGGGGATGTGTGCAGCGGTGCGTGTGTGCGTGTTTGTGCGCACGTGTGAATGAGGGTGGAAGGGCAAACATATATCTTGTCAGAGAGAGAAAAGAAGAGTGAAATCAGATGAGAGAAAGACAGGAAGAAAGCAAAGCGAGAGAGAGATGGGGGAGCGGAGGGAAACAGAGACCAATGCATTGAGACGGCGAGAAGAGAGACAGATGTGATGGAAAGAAACAAAAAAAATGCTTGAATGAAAAGTGAGGAATAAGGAAAAAGGCGGAGGGAGTGAAGCGGAGGTGTAATAGAAAAAAGGACAGAGACAGAGTGATGTAAACAAAGATTGAGCGACAAAATGAGAGAATAAAGATAGATTCTGACTGAAAGAGAGAAGAAATGGCAGCATAAATGAAATGGGGTGAGTTTCATGCCAGCAGTGAATTATTTCGGGCCGTCTGTCGGCTGTATTCACCTGAGGGGAAAGTCCTCTTTGGCCATCTGTAACGCACTGCCTCAACACAACATCAGTGCTGTTGTGATTACGTAAGTAGTGTAAGTGGTTACAATATCCCTTTAACGTCCTGGTCAACTGTTTTGCAGAGCACTTTTTGAGTCACTATATCTTATGAAAAATGTGTTGAACTGAACTTAATTTGATTGAGCTATCTCAACATTTAGTTTCAGCTTGCTATGCTAAAAAATCCAGTAGATGTCACTGTGTCTTTAAGCAGTCTGCCTTATCATCTCGCTTCCTGCAGGAACTTAGTAACAAGAAAAATCACACCAGAAATGAGGGATCTGTGTGGTGGGATTTTCAAAGATAGGCATGCTCATACAAAATGTTATAGTTTCAGAGGTCTGACTGAACAGATTTATGTAACTTTAAACAAAAATTGAAATCTAATAAGGGTCAAATACATTTTTAAAAACATGCTCTACCAAACAGTCGATTTGGCCTAGGTAGTGAAGCTAAGCTAATGAAACTAAATCTGACAAGTTGCTAAGACATAAATGAATTTCTGATTATTCATTGTGTTGTGCCTAACTGTTGAGTTGGCCTTTTATGGTAAAAGTAGTGATGCTAAGATATATATATATATATATATCTTAGCATCACTA
>NW_024628248.1:0-3390 GCF_008729295.1 Plectropomus leopardus | reverse complement strand
ACACACACACACACACATATATATGGTTTCAGACACAGCTCTGAATGTATCTGACTCTTCTTTGTTTCGCAGGGACGCTGAGGCTGGTGGCTGGTCAGCACCAGTGTGAGGGCCGGGTGGAGATGTATTCAGGTTCTGAATGGGGCACAGTTTGCGATGATGCCTGGGACCTCCCTGACGCTAAGGTTGTGTGTCGCCAGCTGGGCTGCGGAGAGGCCACGGCGGCCCGGGGAGAGGCTTTCTTCGGGCCCGGCACAGGAACGATCCTGATGGACAATCTCAAGTGCAAAGGTATGGAGACCACACTGCAGAATTGCTCCCATATACCCTCGGATGTGCACAACTGCGACCACTTTGAAGATGCTGGCGTCATCTGCTCGCTGTCGTGATTTCAGCAGAGCCACACTCCCATCTCCACCATGGGCAGGAAGTGGGCGCACCAATCTGGGACTTGTAAACAATATGTAAATAACAGCTTTCACATCGCTGAAGGAATACTCCACCACCACCAACATACAAAATAACTCATACGACAATATATGATTACATACTATAAACTATCTATGCCTATTAAGCACTTTATAAATAAATATATGATAAAAAAATACAATGTACACAGTTTTTTATTTGATAAAGAAAGCTTTTACCTGCCTGTCTCTCTACTTTTTGCCCCCAAATGTTAAAAATATTTACTGTACATGTGATTGTTTGATTTTTAAGTAAGAAAAACTGGAGTTAGTCCTCTTCAGTTATTATTAATCGTGTGGCTAAAAGGAGACCACTTTGTAGACTTCAGCTCCAAAATCCGCAAATATGTATAATAATGCAAACAGAAATATAAACGGGGAAAAAACTGAAGAATGCAAGATAACAGAAACATCCATAAATGTGTTATTTATCTTGTGAATACAGCTTCTCTGCATCTGCATATAAAATGATGTGTTACTTGTGTCTGTAAACCATCATATAAATAAATGTAACTAATAATCATTTACATGTGACAAAATAAATCTTATTTTTCAGTATATAATACATTTTGATGTAAAAACAGAGATTTTTATGAAGCAGTATCTGCAGTGTTATTATTCCTAAACATATGCTTTAATTAATTTATAATTAATGGTTCATGCAAATATGGCGACTCTGTTTTACAGCAGGTTTTACACCCTCGTTTCCATCATTTGTCATTTATTAAAGAACCCCAGAGAGGCGAGGTGAAATTAGGCAAGGTTTATCTCCTATGGAGGAGATATTATCTATTATTAACACAGGAGATTTTATCTCTTATGTAAGAGGTTCTGGGCAGCAGTGCCCGCCTTTTTTGAAAAAATAACTATATAAATGAATAAATATGGAGGCAATGTTATCCAAACGTTTATCTCCTAAGTTGGACATGTTATCTCATACTTTGCATAGGAGATACAGTATTATCTCCTAGGTATGAGGTTTATGCTAACATTATTTGCAATGGTTTCTTGTGGACAATGTTATCCAAAAGTAGGAGATATGTCCTATACAGCACAAGGTTTTGGTCAATATTGTCCACATTTTAAAAAAATCTGGTGGGCAATGTGATCCAAAAGTTTATCCTATTCTACATATGAGATATAACATTAATTTTCTACATAGGAGATATTTTGTCCTATCGTACACAGGAGATATTATCTCCTAGGTATTAGGTATTGGCCAAAATTGCCAGAAATCCTTTTTTGGGCAAGTTTATTCCCTACATAACATATATTTTTCCACACCCATACATAGGACAGTTTTATCCAAAAGATAATTTCGTATGTAGGAGATATTATCTCCTAGGTACAAGCTAATCTTAAGTTTTGACCAACATTGCCTGTAAAATATTATTTTTTTAATTCTCAGGATTCCTGTAATTTACCATTTGTATTGAATAGAAACAAGCTAATCATTGAGCTTATGCATGATGTTAGCTTAGTCCCCCCATGTCAGCAAGAAAAAAAAATAAAAAAAATAATCCAAACATTTAATACATAAAATAATATATTGCTGTAAAATATTTTATAGTTTTAGATTTAAAATATCCCCAGGAATTAAAGATACGTTGCTATCAGTATTAAGCTATAGAGACAGTATATTGAATCTGAGTTTTGACGAGTCATCACTTAAATGGAGATATTTTGGCGTTGACGCTGTAGATGGTTAAACTGCAGATATCTGAAGTAACACTTTGATTGTAAAAGTAAATTTAGTTTTGTGAGTCAGATTTAGACATTTATTCTGCATCTTAAATAAGCATTTTGATAAATAATACTGTTAGAGAAAAATATTTTAATGGCATTCTGACTGAAAAAAGAAGCTAAAGTAGCTTTCCATACAGCCTGATAAGGGTTAAGAGCAAAGTTGGAGCTGACTGATCATTTTCAGAAACATCCAGAGTCGACACAGGCTGGGAAACAGAATGGGCTGTGTACAGTAAGAGGGCGTGTTTGATGACTCATGATAAATGACTCAGCATGTCAGCGTTATGAGCCTGCTCACAATCACTACGGTCACCAGGAAAGGCACGTCCAGAAATGGCATATCCATGGTTACAAAGATGGTTTTACGAACAAATTTCTATTACATCAGACGTTATATTCATTCATTTAAAAACAGCTATGCAAATATTAGAAATTCAGCACTAATATTCTGTAATCTAAAAATGAAATGTGCTTCTGTGCCTCTCCTTTACAAAGAAAGCATGTCGCAGTAATGTCAAACACGAGATATGAACTGCTCTGTGCTCACAGGTGTGTCTTTTCTTTATCAGCTACAGTGTTTGAAGGTGACTCAGCCAATCAGACATGAGGACAGCAAATCTCTTTCACTGACTGCACTGTAATCATTACTGCAGAGATAAAATAAAATACATGTATTTGTGTTTAGATATTACCTGTTACAGATATTGTACATTGAGCACACTGTTTAATAAAAAAAAAAAAAAAAACAACAAAAAAAAAAAATCAGGACTCAGCAAAAAATGCAAAATGACCTCAGAGACATAAAACTACCACAAAATGATTACAAAGGGGGCAAAACAACAACGAAAGACACAAAATAACTAAAAACAGATGCAAAATTACCTCAAAGAGACACGAAACAACCACAAAGTGACACAAAATGTTCTCAAAGAGGCAAAAAATTACTACTAAAGGAGCAAAATAACTACAAAAAACACAACAAAATAATTGAAAAACAGATGCAAAATGATCTCAAAGAGACACAAAATGACCCAAAACAGACGCAGTGACCTCAAAGAGACAGAAACAATCACAAAGTGACACAAAATGATCTCAAAGAGGCAAAAATGACTACAAAGGGGGGAAACAACTACAACAAAAATGAAAAAATAACCAAAAACAGATGCAAAATGACCTC
>NW_024628247.1:0-4733 GCF_008729295.1 Plectropomus leopardus | reverse complement strand
TGTGTGTGTGCATGCGTAAATGCGTGCGTGTGTGTGTGTTCGCAGGCGTTGGTCCATATATTCAGCCTTGGCAGGACATCATGTAATTGTGCCGTGAGTGTGAGAGCTGCCACAGGACTTAGTGATTGTAATGGGTCCATAGACCTTCCATTATGTGAGCTGGGAGGACAGACGAGACAACAGAGTCCTGTCCTGACTGAGCTGCATGCTGTCTGACACAAACAAATGCTGCTATGTCTGGGCTTATGTTGTTGATAATGGAGGAGTCTAAAGTAAAAGGGTTACTTAACAAATCTATCTGAATGTACAGAGCAGTCTTATTTCTACAACTATTGGCCAGATTGCCTGGATATTCAGTGTGGATTTTCAATGTCCCCAGAGGATGGTTAGTGAATTTGGCGACCCTCCGTTTGGACAATATGATATTTAGAAAACATGCTATACTATGTCATGTTTTATGATTTTTGGATGTCATACGATACTATGTCATAATTGATGATTTTTGGACAGCATACCATATACCATACTATATACTGTATAGTATGTAGCTTTTATTTTTCAGCTACATACTATACAATGTCACTATTTATGTTTTTTGGAACATTCAAAACTATGCCATTTTTTTAGTATTTTTTAACGACATACTATACTATGAAGTTTTTAATGATTTTTGAAAGCATACTATACTATATAGTTATTTTTTTAATAATTTTTGGACGACATATTGTACTATGTCGTTTTTGATGATTTTTGGACAACATATGATACTATGACGTTTACATTCATTTTTAGATGACATACTATGCCATGACGTTTTTGATGATTTTTGGACAACATACTAAACTATGATGTTTTTCATGACTTTTTGATACAATACAATATTGTGACATTTTGTATGATTTTTGGACGACAAACTTTTCTATGACTATGCTATAATGTTTTTGGTCTTTTCTAAGAAATGCTATATTTGAATGGTTTTGGCCCTTTTTTCGACATACTATACCATGATGTTTTTAGTCATTTTTTAAAGACATGCTATGTTATGAAGTTTTGGACTTTTTATCGACATTATATACTATGACTTGTTTCAATATGCTTGACTTTGTGGTTTTGAGCTGTTTTTTGGACATGTCATATTTAAACATTTTTTGACTATGTTTTTGGTCATTTTCTCGACATGCTATAACACAATGTTTTGGGATATTTATTCCACATTCTATAATATGATGTGTCTTGACATGCTATTTTATGTACTTTTCAGTTGTTTTTTGAACATGTCATATTTTGACATCTTTTGTATACTATGATGTTTTTGGTCATTTTTTCGACATGCTATGTTATAATGTTTTTGCCCCTTTCCTCATCATTTTATACTATGATGTACCTCGACATGCTATGTGGTTTCAGCTGTTTTTTGGACATGTCATGTTTTGAGATTTTTCGACATACTATACCATGACGTTTTTGGTAATTTTTTCGACATTAAATATTATGATGTTTTTGGACATTTTATTGACATTGTACACTATATATTATATAATATATATCTTGTTTTTGGCTTTTTCACCTTTATTTGATAGGACAGAGTATACATGTGAAAAGGCGAGAGAGAGGGGACGACATGCAGCAAAGGGCTGTGGCTGGAGTCAAACCTGCATCCACTGCGGCAAGGATTCAGCCCCTGTACATGGGGAGCCCGCTCTATCCAGTCAGCCACCGACGTGCCGGACATTTTTCAACATACTATACTGTGACGTTTTTATAATTATGTTTTTGGACATTTATTCGACATTCTATACTATGATGTGTCTCAACATGCTTTAGTATGTGTTGTTCAGCAGTTTTTTGTCTTTTACTCATGGTTTTTTCATTATTTTTGGATGACATACTGTACAATAACATTTTTTATTATTTTTGGACGACATACTGTACAATAACGTTTTTTTATTATTTTTGGACAACATACTATACCATGACATTTTTGATGATTTTTGTTCGATATACTATACTATGTTGTTTTTTTTATGATTTCTGGATGACATACTTTACTGTGACATTTTTGACGATTTTTTGACACCATACCATTCTGTGGCGATTTTTGTGATTGTTGGATGACATCACGTTATTAATTATTCATGGGCAACATATTATACCACATCTTTTTTATAATTTTGGGGCAACATACTATATCATGACGCTTTTAATGATTTTTGGATGACATACTATACTATGACATTTTTATTATTTATGGATCTTGGTTATGAACCAATAATTCCCCAAATCTCAGACATATTGATCCATCCAATCACCATTGGCGATCATGCTCCTGTCTCCCTCATCTGGACTACTAACCTCCCACATAAACCACTCAGCAGATGGAGATTCAACACTTCCCTACTTGATGACCCTGATTTTGACACTTACATTAAGAGAGAGTGGGCTTCATTCCTTGAAATAAATGATTCACCGGATTTGGCACCATTACTACTTTGGTAAACTGGGAAAGCAGTACTAAGAGGAAAAATCATATCATACTTCACACATAAGAAGAAAAAAAAACAATCAACAGGAACAATACTTTCAACAAATGATGTATACACTATACGACTTTACTCTTCAAACCAGAAATCAAATCCAAAAGAAACTGGAAAAGAAATTCCTCAGCAATATTAATGTACCAAAACTTACTGAAGACCAAATAATTGCACTTGAACAATCATTTACAATAACATGAGTTCACTTCTGGACCACTCTAGCAACCAACGAAGGAAATTAAACAAAAATCAATGCTTCCTGTAGACATGAACACTGCTAAAATCAATCTTTTACTAAAGTCAGACAAACACCCCACCTCCCCATCAAGCTACCACCTCCTCTCTCTTATCAATCCAGATACATATTGAAAACATTATCCCCTGTATCATCCACTCCGACCAAACAGGATTCATTAAAGAACAACACTCATCAATAACCTACGCAGACTTTTTAACTTATTTCATTACACATCTCACAAAAAATCACCAACAGCTATAGTTTCACTAGATGCAGAAAAAGCGTTTGATAGTAAATTGGGAATTTTTGTTTTGCACACTTAAAAATTTTGGTTTTGGTGATTCATTATACACTGGGTAAGTATTTTGTACACACTACCAATGGCCACAATCACCACCAATGGACTAACATCACAACCCTTCACTTTGCCCAGGGGCACTAGGCAAGGATGCCCACTCTCTCCAGCACTTCTCGCCATATTCATTGAACCACTTGCAGCAGCCATCCATCAGAGTGCAAACATCATAGGAATACAAATTAAAAGTATCCACCATAAGATTTGTCTCTATACAGATGACATTTTACTTTATCTTCAAAATCCTACATCTTCATTAACCAAAACTACCCATCTCATTAAGTTGTTGACATAGTATAGTATGACATCCGACAACTCCTGGATAGACATAGAACAGACATTTTTCAAAGAAATCAATATCTCGGATCTACTATTCATAAGCCCCTCCATCAAGAAAACATCCACATGTCGATAATCCAACTATAGCAATAACTCTGACAGCCTGGTGGAAAATTCACCACATAACTAACTCCACTCTTACATTTTCCAGTCACACTCCAATATGGAACAATCCGGACTTTTTAATAAACAAAAAAACTACTAGATCTCTCATCATGGGTCAGTAAAGATATCACACACCTACAAAATCAACAACACTCCAGTCTCATTTCCTTATTTGATCCAGAAGTTTGGCATTGGGGAGAATCATTTTTTAGAATTTCACCAGATCACTTCATCTATCAAACCAAAATCAACATTACATCAGTTAACTTAGATCTATCTCCCACAACATCAGACTTATTCATATCACCACTAGGAAAAAAACTAGATGACCTACAAGATCATCTCCACTTTTGATAAAACTATCTAATTTCCCCCAAATGGCAACAAGACCTGTGTATATAGGTCTCCCCCCAATGCCAACTTCTGGACCCAAATTTGCAGAACATTTTCTCCATTTCCAACTATGCAAACATGCAACACATTCAATATAAGATTACTCATAGAGTGCACTATAAAGGGAAGAAGATGTTTCAAATGGGTTACACAGACACTGATATCTGTCCACACTGTACTCAGAATACCATAGATACATATTTGCATGCCACTTGGGACTGTGCACCTATTAAGTGATTTTAACAGGACATCACTGATAACATTTATTTTCTTCTCTAGTGCCACATCCCACTCTCCCCTTCACTCTGCTTACTTGGAGATACCTCCGCCATAAACATAAGCAACCCATCCACTATAATTCTCAAGAGTACTCATGAGTACAAGAAAACTGTACTCGTGAATTGGAAATCAAGGACAAAACTCTGCACTACACAATGGAAAAACGTACTCATCAAATATGCCATGGAAAAATTAGCTGCCTCCATCAAAAAACTCCCATCTTTGATATACTCTGGAACCCATTCATCCACGCCCTCAATTCTTAATTTCCACATCAACTAAACCAATAACCTCTTTGCCTTTATTTTATCAATTTATGTTTTAGCTGCCAACCAATCATAATTTACACATACACTATCTGTAAACATACATACTTACACACACACATACATACATACAGACAAAGAAACATACACAAAGACATATTTGAATCAAAATATGGGAAAGTAACTCAGCATCGAAATCAATAACTAAGTATTATTAATAACAA
>NW_024628246.1:0-4936 GCF_008729295.1 Plectropomus leopardus | reverse complement strand
TATAAATACAAAATATATATTGATGTTTTTAAATGCACTCTGGCATCATATTTACTTATCTCAGTGATTTGATTTCTTTGTGAATTAGAACAGTCAGTGGGCTACCACTTTATTGAGGGCCAATTTTGGCCCTAGCTGTAAGATGACAATCGCCATTATACAGTATATAACTTGCTTTTTTGCAGCAGAATGGGAAATAATGAGTTTTTCTGTCTAAAATCATTCAGCAATTCCATCTCTGTTAAAGCTGTTCAACAAACCTATTGTTTGGATTAAGTTGAATTATCTTATTATATTTGACCTTTGCTTCAGTGATCATTTATATGCCAGATAGTCACTAGTCACTACAGTAAATAAGTAGACATTTTATCCCATGTATTCATACATTTTATCCACTTCTATGTCAAAATCACACTGCCATACTGTTGACCCCCTTGTTTTATCACAAAAGTTTTTTTTTTCTCTTGTGATGAGTTTTGGGAACTACAACAGAAATTACAAATAGTTTACAATACAGATTATAGCTCTAATAAAAAAATACTTTTTACTTCTAATTAAGGAACAGGCCTACCATTTACAGGCCCTGGGGCCCAAAGTGTCAGGGACCTTCATCTGCAAAATGTCACTCAAATTACTGATGAAGACTCAAGATTACCACAAAGAGATGTAAGGGAACTGAAAAGAAACAAAAAATAACCGCAAAAACAGGCAAAAGGACCAGAATGAGGCACAGCCTGATAAAGACACGAAATAACCTCAAACAAATACGAAACAACAAGACAATGAAAAAAATCCAAAAAAGAGGCAAAATCACCACAAAGTTTGGTTTGCTTGCTCCTTTTGCATATCTTTGCCCAGTGACTCATACCCATGAAGCACATGAAAAAAGTAATGGATACCAAGATTTGCTGTTTTACAAATGCAAGGCGCATAAGTGAATATCTTTAAAAAATATATATGAATAAATAAAGCAGAACTCATTATTTCTTATTTTACTGAATCTGTGCTGTCTTTTTTGAAATATTAGAACAATACTGAGAATGATGAGTTGTAGCGGTTAGTATGTGGTTTGTTTTGGGCACAGCTTTAATGTCTGCCTCTTGTGTGTCCTGGTCTCAGCTAAAGGGGGTCAGTTTAGGCTGACAGCCTCTAGGCGCTGAACTAAGAACTAAGGGCTCATTTTTCCCACTGTAATTAGACTGCTTGATTTGCACATGAAATGGTTTAGCTTCATGTGCCTGAGAAAAACTTGCAATGACCAACTCTGCGTGCCAAGATGCTCCCTGAGTGATCCTATCAACCAGAACTTATGCATAGTTGCTCTGTGTTTCCTGCAACATTTTTTATTATGACTTTGTTTTAACTGTGTTTTTTTAAATGACTCCACTCATAAAAATCTTTTTGGAATTGTGTGTTTTTACAGTAAACCCTTGCTTCAAAATAAATGTTCATCTTACAAATTAAATCACAGCCCAACATGTGCATAAATCACAGGGTAAATGTTAAGTTGGACACATTTTGTAATACTTCCCAGCGATTTCACTGTAACAACATAACACAGAAGACCAACTCTGCAGATATAAACGCTACTATTTGCGTGACTGTAGCACTACCAAGGAAACTCATTAACAATTGATAGCAGGACTGAGTTGGAGCATGCAATGCAACAGGTGCTCATTGCGTCACAGCTGCATTGTGTGTGTTTGTGTGATCACTGTAGGTTACGCTACAGTACATGATAATACAGGCCTGTGGTGGCTAATGAGAGGTGAGGGCTGCAGGGTAATTAAAGGGTAAGATTAAACAAAGGGGCAGCTATATGGTTGTTGGCCATTAGACAAATTTACAGTCAGCTGAATTGAACTGTCTATCTATCTATCTATCTATCTATCTATCTATCATGTACCTTGTAGCCTGTCTCTATTCTGCCTTTTTGCCCAGCCTCTCACTTATTATTCTGTCTCTATCTGCCCATGGTGTCCTCACTCGCCACCCTCTCCCGCTCTCTCTCTGGGACAGCAGATGGAGACTATGGCCCAGTTCTGCCTTTTGTTCTGGGTCCCCAGAGAGACCCGTTGCTTTTTGGACAGCACACTGCTCGGCTCCCCATATCTCATACAAAATGCAAGCGCCTTTCTTTTCATTAAAAAAAAGGGAAGCTGTGGAATGCACATATTCTGAATATACTTAGTGAAATGAGCATGACTACAGAGACTTACAACATTGAACACATCTCTTGACTAAAGACTATATAACGTCACTGAAATTTGGAGTGAGCTTTTTGTGCATAAGATGTTCTTTTATGCATGACAGTGTTGGTTTTACTTTTATAGTGCTGCCTACCTGCTTGCTGCACTATTTGCCACATCAAGAAGTTAAAGATAAATTCCTGTTGATACTTGGTTTAAGTGCTGCTGGGAGAATTTTGCCTGCAGGGCTCCCTGCCAGAAAACATTTTGTTTTCAGTCAAGTTAAAGGAAATGACTGTAGCTTTGGGTTAAAATGAATAGACTGCCACTGCAGCAAACTTTGCACCCCTGTCTCCCACTTGTTTAATGCATGTGCTATTTTAGAGATAGAAAAACCTGTTCCTATAAGGTTGTTTAGGTGTTTAATGGGAAGGTAAGGAAAGACAAAAGAACATAAGATAACAGCTGTGAGAGAGAAGACAATGTGCAAAAAGGGTTTTATTTCCCCTTTTCGTTGTCTTGTTTCAGTCACAACAGCACCCACACGCGTCAGTGCGTCTCAGGTTCGCACTAACTCCACCACTCTGTTGTTATTTTTCATAACGTCCGTGCGTAAATAATTAATGTGCCTGAAACCTCAACCTGACCACCATCCCACCTGTTGAAAATGGCTGTTGTTACCCCCCCACTTTCTATAGGTACCACAGGTGGTTGATGAAATAACGCATGTCAGTCGTCATTATGAGGGCCATCATACAGACCAAACGAAAAACAGGCAATATTACAAAAAAATCAATAACAAAACAAAACAAAACAAACCCCCAACTTAATTCGTCGTATTTGAAGACACCACTTAGTCTTAAAAATAACAACACAAAACAAAAAAAGTGAGCTGTTAATTGTAATAAGCATAAAGTCACTGCAATAAACATCACCTTTAACGGTGTAGATACTAACGATAAGGACATTGTTAAAAGCTGTGCCCATGGTTGTTGCGGTGAACCATAAATCTAAACGCAAATTTTGTCATGGTTGTGGATTTTCTCGTTACCCACATTCGGTGGTTTACTTATTTGCATAGCTTAAAAGGAAAAAAAACAAATATTTTCGTTGAAAACTGAATAGATAAAAGCACCATCTGCCTCGTGCATAATGCATGCGTATCTTTTAATCTACTTTAATTGTATTTTCGGTTAATACAAAGGAAAATGAAAGGCTTTCTAATGGGTGATCACGGACGAAAACATGTTGACTAGGACCTCGTCGGATAGACAGTAAGCATCTTTTTTATTTTTAAAATGCCACGATATTGCGATGATGTCCCTCGTAGCCCATTTCCCCACAGAGAAAAGTAATGTTGCGGTCATATTTCCATCGTATCCCTTTAAAGTGTTTACTGAAACATGATCTCCTTTCACCGCAACACGAACTCGCTGCAGATGGCTGTCTGATCATACTCGGATAGAGTCCTACCTGCATAAAATCTGTTAATAATTTAACACAGCATCCTCATTATATTTCGCTTTATTCCCTGCCTTCAGGAGGCGAGCAAAGGGGCACGGATTGTGATTGGCTGAGCACAGTGGGTGGGAGACAGAGCAGTGACAGGTAGCAAACAGGTACTTCAGGCAGTTTCATAAATAATTTGGAAGTATTTTCCTTTTTTTACCACGCCCTTGTGTCGGCCAAGATTTTGACACGCTGTAGATGAGTCACATAGAAGTTGGAGAAAGAGAGAGGAGAAAAAAACAAAAAAAAACCTTCAGCCTGAGTCACGCAGTGGGACAGGTTAACAGAGCCAGTGTGCATGATGCGTGCACACTCATGCGCGTGTGTGTTTGAGTTGATGGGAAGAGAAAAAAGAAAGGAGAAAGAAAGAGAGAGGAGGTGTATCGACGTGTGTGTATGTGTGTATGTGTGTTCAGGTCTTTCTTTAGTTGAGAAAGTGTGTTCCCTCTCGAGTCAGGTCCTCGGGGACACGGTGGGGACCCGCGAGCGCTCACCAGCTGACAGCGCGTGCTTCATTGAGGCCATCCAACACCTCGGCCCACGAGCCTGCCAACAATAGCCTGAAATTAATGCACACTCCCCATTACCAAATCTGGTATTCACCAAATGGACGGCATGGCAACAGTTCAAACTTTTCTCGGAGAAGATTGTTGCAAGAAAACAACATTGTACTATAATTTAATGCAGCGTTTCCCTGCGTCAAAGTTGCCACAAGCATCGCAGTTTGAGCCACCAATCACAGGATTGCGGGTCAGGGGGCGCGTGCACCTGCAGCATATGGCGAGCGAGCGCGTGTTGGACACGTTTCATGTCGCTGTTAGTTTACGATAAATTACATAAGAGAAGATCAAGTGTTGAAAGTCTCTTTAATTTAATGGAAAGGCCCATGGTTCACGTACAGATATTTCCCCCCCACATCACTTTGGTCGGTCAAACAATGGGCTAAACTTTTATCAGCAGGCCACTTCATTATTTCCTGAACACTATAAGGCCTCGTTAATGTCACTCAGTTTTTTCCCCCTCTTTTAAAAACACATTTATGAAAGTTATGGTACAGCAGATTTACATTTTGTTATACACAATTTCTAAAATGAGGTAAAAGGTTAAAACTTTTATTTTTTATTAGCCTATTTATAGAATGAATCGTATTATGATAATCATTTTATATTATTATTAACAAAAGTAATAATTTATTATCCGCTCAAAAGTGAGTTGTTAGAAGGAAAATGAAGTTAGGA
>NW_024628245.1:0-4531 GCF_008729295.1 Plectropomus leopardus | reverse complement strand
AAGACAACAGAAAAGACGAAAACAGTCTGGAAATATTGACAGTGTTGAACTACACAAATAATACAACTAACATGATGCAGCATGAGAGCCGGCATCATGGCGAGGAGCTCCAGTTAGCCCCGCCCACACACGTTCTTAACCACAACTACGCGGCCAAAAAAACACAAAAAAACCTACACAGACAGACCACGCTGACAAGCTGCAGCCCTGCTCGCCTAAACGAGTCCAAGAGCCAGAGAGAGGAAACAGAGCGCCCAACTTCTCACACGAGTGAGAAATGACCGACTCAGTTCTTCAAACTCGTCCTCTGCTTCCCCTCTGAAGCAAACCTTTACCCTTTAACCCTTTAACCTTTTAACCCTAACCTTTCCACAGCAGCCTCGTCTGTCCCAGAGAAAGGCTTTTTAACAGCAGGGGACATTGTGAATGTCCAGAGATGCTTTCATTACAGAGTTTGTGTTTGTGCATTTATACCTCAGAAAAAAGAGATTATTTAATTTGATACAGAAAAGAAGAGAAAATGCAGTATTTTGTGTAATTTTTGTTTGAAATATTCATAAGTTGAGTGAATCGTTATGTCCGTAATTACAATATATTGATTCTATATTGATACGATATTTGCCAATATCACAAAGTCTGCCACAATACGATTTTGATACGAGTAATTTATGACCACTCAGTTCAACAACCTGTGATTATTTGGGGCTCACGAGCAAAGAAAAACGCTGAAAACATCTGGTAAAAGAACATTTACCTCAAACTGAGCAATACAGCAAAGTCATGACGTGATCTCACAGGATATTTAATCACGTTGAGCCACCTCGAATAATAATTTCATCAACAGCTGTTTTTCACGGTGCGCCACATGAAACTGATCATCAGTATTTCTGTCAGGTCAAAGTGGAGTTAATGACCATGAGAACTTGTAGAATCGTGTGTGAAGAGAACAGATTAGCACTTTCTGTCCCGGTCACAAGTCAAAAAGGGCCGAGAACAACAAAAACAAAACAATGCCGCCATCACCCCCCCCCCAAAAATACACCATCCCCCCGCTCCGACAACCGTTGCCACGAGTTACCATCACGTCCCCGTCAATCACTGCGGGGGAAACAATGCTGTGATTGGTGGGCTGACAGGCGGGGTCGCCATAACAACACAAAGACCTCCCTGATGACTCAATGGAGAGTGAGACGTGGCGAGAGAACGAGGTCCAGCCTCCCGCGGGCCGCCATCGAGCCCCTCGCCGTCTTTATGAGCCCCAGTTTGGTTTTAAGAGGATTATCAGCTCTTTTCAACAGCTGCTAATAAGACTAATTGGACAGAACGGGAAACGTGGGGAGGGAGAGACAGACAGAGACACAGACAGAGACAGAGACAGACAGAGACACAGACAGAGACAGAGACAGACAGAGACACAGACACAGACAGAGACAGAGACGGAGTCAGACACAAGGTGGGTTTCCTTCGCAGATTTGCGCAAAACTTCAGCGATCTTTTCGAAATGTCAATGAAACACAATTGCAAGCTGACAGTGTTTCCACTGAGTGATGTCATGTGACTTCTCCTCTGGCAATAACATCCCAGTAACCATGGCGACGGATGTTTAAAACATCAGCAGCTTTATTTCTATTGCAGCCACCAAACTAGCCGTCATTATTTCCAATCCGAGGCCACGCAGGCGTGTTATGGAGCCGTGACGTGTATTTTATATTCACAAATTCAATCTGCACAATTTGAGGATTAATGGAAACCCGCCTGTTCTGTGCGAGTGTTTGAAATATAGGAATAGCAGGCGGCACCTGTTACAGCAGCCAGTGTGTGAATGTATGTGTGAATGGGTGAATGTGACGTGTGTGAAAAGCGCTTTGAGTGGTCCAACAACTACAAAAGAGCTATAAAAGTGCAGGTCCAGGTTCAGCAGAGGGGAATCGGAGGAAACACGGATGCAGCTGAAGATTAAAGACCGGAGAGGTTTCGGCATTAATGTCTTTGAACAAGGTGACAGCGTCCATTTAGACGTAGATGTGGACAGACGTGCAGAAAAGCAGATGTCTAATGTTTCCAATCCAGCTGGTGGACTGAAATATCTTGTTTGAGCTGCGGTGAAATCATGGAAAGAAAACAAAGCGGCTGTGAGCAGATTGGAAAAGATTAATGAGGAGGAGAAGTCTGCCGCAGTTTTTCTTTTTAAAGCCAAAGTCTGCAGGATAAAATATGGACTTCCTGTCGTCTGAAATAATAGTAGTGTGGAGGCCAGAGAAACCAAAACTTCAGTTTGAGATAGCTCCAGATTGACATGATTGACGATATGAATATTTACAATCTCCAGCTGATGATCACTGTGCTTTGATTAGTATTGATTTGTAGATATTTGTTGAAAGTTTTGAAAGTCTTCAAACATCAGCGGGAGTCTGCCAGCCTCAGCGCTCCTCAGTTACTTCACAGGGAGCCAGAACGAGACCTCATCAGTTCAACAGGTCGTAATTTACCCTTTAGAGGAAGCTATTAACTCATCAAAGCTAATCATCTTTTCCACGAGGGTGTGATGTGTTTGATAAACGACCGAACGGCTCGTCTGTGGGCTGGTGTTATTCTATCGTACGAGATCTGAACACGTCTGACAGAGATTTAGAGGAACTGGGGTCACTGGGAGTCCAGCAGCTGGTCTCTGAAGAAGTGGAATAAAAATGATTCGGATTATGTTCACGGCTGCAACAACAAATCGATAAAATCGATCATTAAATCTGTTGGCAACGAATAAAATTATCGATTTCTTGTGTCGCACGATTATTACAGCACTCGCTGCGTCGCGGGATTGTTTACGTCGCATGCAGACGGGAGACGCCGGTGTTTTGAGGAGGCGTGGCGGAGGCAGAGAGGACGTTTTATACAAAAAAGTTTGGGAGCACTTCATGTTATGCAAAACAAGGAAGTGAGTTAGCTGCAAAATATGCAGAAGTGGCACGGCACGGCACGGCACGGCACGGCACGGCACGGCACGGCACGCAAAAGAATGAGTGAAAATGAGGAAGAGGAGAGCTAAACGGCAGGTATTAAGGTATTGAGTTTTAAAGTCAGGAAATGTGACGTATGTTGTAAAAGCTGTCAACTTTTTTTTTAAAAATTGTTTCATATTTGATTTTGTAGTTATTTATAACTTATAATTTAACATTCATTTGACAGCTCCGGGATGTTTATGCACTTTTTGCACTGTTGTCAACGATAATCTGTTTTTGAACAAAGTGATGGGAGAAAAAATTCTTACTCTCATTCGATTAATCGATTGTCAAAGTAATCGTTAGTCGCAGCCCTAATGATGTTTTCAGGTTTTCCGGACCTGTCCTCCCGTTCTTGTAAACATTTAATCTCATGAGGGGATTTCTTCAAATTTGCCACAGACGTCCACCTGGACCCGACGATGAGCGGATAAGAATTTGGATGTGTCTCATGAATCTGAAGATGGCATAAATTTCCTAAAATTTGCCTTATGGAGGCCAGTGAAAATGTTCTGGTGGTTACCTCTTTGTCTTTATTTAGCCTCTTTCTAGGCCTCCTGCTGCAGCACTGAGCTACAGCTAAATAATGCCGTAACCCTCACAGACTATTTGGCAAGTTTCTACTTCTTCGCACTTCTTTTCGAATATGTAAACCATGTCATAATGTGTTTAACTATTTATTTTTGCCTTATTGTCTGTAAATATATATTTTTTGTCTCTCTGCTTTTGTATAATAATTTATGTATTTCCTTTTTTTAACATGTTGAAAATAAATCTAAATCAAATCAAATAAAAACATAAGAGATGCTCAACACTGCAGCTTTGAAAACAACCTGCAAGAGTTCATGTGTGTTTCTTCAGCACGTCGCCTTAAATGAACTGAAATATTAAAAGTCCTCCTCAGATTTAGGTGTCAGTCCCTGTTACCTGGCAACCATCAGCTGCCACGGGGAGCTTTAAAAATTATGAAATCACTGTTTAGCAAAGTCAAAACTCAACTTCTCCCTCAACTTCCACCCAGACGCTGTGGACTCGTGTCTCTCAGGTGCGTCATTAGTGGACAGCGAAGTTTCAGACTCTTTCATTTAAGTGTGTTTAACGCCGCATGAGCGAAGAAAGCATAAAGATATGATTTGCAGGTCAAAAGATATCTCTGCTAAAACTGAGCTAAATTTAGTGGAAAAATCAAAGTAATGTTTTAGATACATAACCGTTGTTTCAGCAGCATTTGGCCGACTGCATTTCACTATAAAGGCAGTTATAGTTACACGCTGAATTACAGTCATTCACCCTTTGAAACTGCCATTAGTTTGGATTTATTTAAAAAAAAAAGGAAAGCAGGCAGTGAGTATTTTTTAATTAAAAGAAAAAGATAAGACCTTATCAAAAAAATTGTATAAAGTTACAAGAAAATTACACTAAATTAGGCAAACAGAAATAAAAATAAAATGAAAAAAAGTCATTATTTTTATTGCATATTATGGTTTTACTTTCTTAAAAGCATGTTTTATGCTTCTAATGCTCTTTTATTGTTT
>NW_024628244.1:0-1460 GCF_008729295.1 Plectropomus leopardus | reverse complement strand
TCAGGAGAAATAAATAATTCTAGATTATGCAGGAACCAGGAGAACAGATTATTTCCAAGCAACAGCACTTAAAGACTAGACGGGAAATTCCTGTCACAAAGTGCATTAATAATAATTAATAATAATAATATGATTGTTTGATCTGACTCTGTGTACAGCATCTGATGTCCAATGACCAAAATTTGACCATTTACGTCACTCCTGCAGTCTCTTATTTTCTTGTCATTCAGACAGAATAATGTTTTTAGAGGATGGGGGGGTTAAGCACCTTAATTTAACATTTGGAGCAATAGACAAGTCTAAAGGCACCATCCACAATAACAATTCCCTCAAACTGACTTTAAATTACGCTGTGCTGGTGATTAAGAGAGTTTTTTAAAAAATTTTTTAAGGAAAGAATTAATCCAAAGTAATCGTCAGCTTCTAAATCTAGACCTCGTGTGTGATGTGAACACCTGCTACCTAACAACTTTCACACCTCTGCATCGTATGCTGTACTGCCCAAGGAGGTTAATTTAACGTTTCTCTCCTGGTATTCACTACAGTTCTAAAAATGTATCTTTTTTGCATCTAAATTACCTAGTTATTAGTTTATTCCCATTAAAAAAAAATCCTAAGAAAAATTACTCATAGCATGTACATAATTACAACACCTGCTACCAAACAACTTTCGACCTCTGCGTTACGTGCTGTATTTCTCAAGGAGGTTAATTTAAAGTTTCTCTCCTGGCATCCCCGAAAGCCCTTAAAATGGATCTCTGTGCATCAAATTTACATGTTCGTTTTTTTAGGAGTTGACATGTCAGTAACTCTACACCTTTGCCCGATTTATGTGCACAGATCTATGAATATGCAATTTAGTCCTCGCCTGTATGTCCACCAGCTGCTCGCCTATACATCAAGGAACTTTCTGACCCTCGACTCTGCTCATCGCTCTCAACAATGTCAGAAATGTTAATGTAATAGACAACATGTGTCCTGGGCTTTACTATTAAACAGCTGCTAGTGTATTGCTGATGTTTGCTTTACCTTTCTGCCATTTCTGCCGTGGTGTTTGTATCCATTTATAAAGCGATGCATGTCCTAGTGTTAAACACTAGGGGGCGTTCTCTATATACACCACAATACAGAAAAATGAAGACAAAACAAAACTTTCTAGAAACAAGGCATAAAAATATGGGAGGCATGAGAGCCTGGCTGTCTAAATCAAGTGGCAACCACCAAGGCTAAAAATGGAGCCTATGTAGAAGTACCAAAAAACTGCATTTCCTGAGATGGCCACTTGAGACTGGCTCCAAAGGTGAGTCAATCCCTATATACCCTTATTCACAACGTTACAGCACAAATAAACATGCTTACAGCCTTGTAGAAAAAACTGTTTTGGTCTCCATCGCAGATTTCAACATTCAGGAAAACTGGACGGAGGTTAAATTTTTATATAACTCAACTGTTTAGATTTT
>NW_024628243.1:0-2501 GCF_008729295.1 Plectropomus leopardus | reverse complement strand
TTGCTTAATTTGAAGCAGAGGCAAGGATGGGCATATTTATTTGTATAGCACATTTAAACAACATGGCAATTAAAAGTGCCCTCCGTAAGACATAAAAATGCGCTAAGACAAGATATAAAAGCAACGCAAGGTGCTATAGATGGACACATATAAAAATCACAAAGCACAAAATTCTAACAAAAAAAACATATTGCAGATGTTCTGACAAAAAAAAATTTTTTTTTTTTTCAAATCACATATAATTTAAAGGGCAGTGGAAAACAGAAAAGTTAATATCCTTTAAACTTCAAACTTTTTTATTGGATACTATGGACCATCAAAATGGATCAATTATGTTCAAGATAAGTTGTAGCAAGCATAAACGTATGATATTCAGAGCTGAAACGATGGATTAGTCCAGTGACGGTTATCTTATGGCCCATCTGCGATAGAAAGCTGTGTGGCCGACCGCCCGTTTTCTAATTCACAATGAAAATCAATTAATTCACATTGGGATTAATTTTTATGGATGGATTCAAAGATCACATTTCAGCCAAGGTGATCTGCCTCTCCACATGGACTATTTACCTGTCACTCAAATGTGATTGGCCAATACTACTCAGACCAGAACACTTCCAATACCAAAACCATGTCCCATTGCTTATGGATTGTGTATAGATATGCAGGTGTCTGTTTATAGATATAATATGATAGCAAACTAAATGTCTTTGGGTTTTTGAGAGTTGGTGCCAGTCGTACGAAAAAACAGTTTGAAGATTTAACCTTGAGATAATGAGAAAGGAACTGCAGCATTAATGTGTCATCGAATCGTAAGAATATTTGTGGTCAGACATTTTTGGTTAGACCAGTAAAGAATCCACACAACAAAAAAAAGGTTTCTTCAAGCAGCTGAAGGTGTGGTATCAGATAACAGCCCTCTTCAGGCGCAATGACAGGACTGGAATCTAACTCTCGGTTCAGTGAAATGAAAACAGAAGAGGAGTATTCGACTTTAACCTCAGAATGACAATGAAGTGTTCTCAGTTGTGCTGAATCGAGTCTTTGAGAATAAGGAAGATTCCACCAGCTCCACTTGCAGAAGTAGGTCAGGCAGACGCCTACAGTAAGCAACTGCAGGTTAAGTGCTTGTCTTTGTATTCAGAGACAGCGAAGGTCTGCCTTGGCCTCTGGTGGGGGGTGGGGGTGGGCTGTGTACTGCGTCTACCCACAAGAGGGAGACAAGTCCACAAAAGTGCAGTTAGTTAGCCAGTCTCAGCTATTATTCCTCTCAATTCCAACAGTAGCACAATATTAAACTTTCATGTTGTAGCCACAGGCCAAGTTTTATTTTTTTAATAACATGTTAATCGGGATCATAGATTCATCATAAACATATGAGATTAGGAATTACACGATAAGGCAGGGACAGATGACAGAAACAGACAAAGACGAGAAGTGTCTGCATGAGAAGAAGAGACTCCGGCGCTGACCCTGCTCCGGTGCTCTGCAGTGTGAGGTAGTTGGTTGTATGGTTTCGCATCATAAACAGCCTGGAGATAACTGTACAACCTTCTAGCTTTCCCTGCGGTGTCACCCAGACGTCACACGGACATTACCCTTTATGCCTCCTGAAGTGGTAAGTACGAAGACTGACCTGGAAAAGGATAGAAAGTTGTAAAACTGACTGCTTTTTTGTGAATGAAATGAAGTGAAATGAAATCATTTTTGACAAGTACAATCCATATTAATCATGCCAAATAGTTTTTAGGGCTGTAGCTCAGTAATACAATTTTATTTAGGTTTGATACAGTATTTTTTTTTTTTACCTTTTGCTTTTTCAAGGTCTGTTTCACTAAAGCTCTGGTCTTTTGCAGTGAGGCACAAACGAGATGCACTACCATAATTCAACATTTCTCCTCCAACAAATTTGATTTCAAGCCTTTAATTATAGCAACATGAAGACAGGCTACAAATCTGTTCCTACTCTGACTTTAAATCTAAAACGTCTGAAAATACTAACCAGGTTTTGCTGTTGAGATCCAGCTAATCCAGACATCAATATACCCACCTTGCTCTGCAGTGCTCTTTGATTTGTTATTTGGTGCAGTCCAATGGGGTATAGAGCCAACTATCAATAGCTGTTTGCCTCTGTGCTTTCTTAGCATGCCGTGCACAAAAACACTGAACATCTCTTCAGGCGACACTACGCCGGAATGTGATCAGGAACCTTAAAACCAGCAAAACAAGGGAAAAAACGTTAAGAGAACTCAATTGGACTTTTAATAGTTTAATTACATATTACACAAATGTTCTGTAGGTTTCTAGTTTTTGTTTAATTTTGAAGTAATCCTCTGTGTGCGTTAAGTTGACTCCAGAGTTAACTATCTGTACACGCTCACATCTCTGTAGTCATGGTAGATAATGACAGTGTGCCCAGACGTTAGTATCAGTGTGTCCTGAAGCACGAGGCTGTATGTGAACTTGCTTACCGCCTCCGCCTCCTTTTCCTCCTTCTCCTCCCT
>NW_024628242.1:0-1171 GCF_008729295.1 Plectropomus leopardus | reverse complement strand
AATAACTGGGATCATAAGACCTTGAAATCTACATTAAAACCGCCTTTCATTTCAGGCATGAGCAAGTTCCCCGCAGCATATTTTTTACTGGATTGAAGAGCTGTGTCTCCACCTTTTTCATTACATTTCTTAATGTGAACTTTTCAGACCTATGTGATCTGGCTCAGCAATATAGTTCATATTATTATCCCATTTTGACTGTTTAATTTGTTGAAATTACATGTGCTTTTTTATGTGGTAAAATGTATGACTAAACCTGGTGCCACACATATTAACAAGGTCAGTTAGAATATTAAAAACCTGCACTTACACCATACAGACACAGACATCCACATACTTGACTTTCTTCACACCACTCACCCTGTCTCCCTGTGATCCAGGCTCGCCTGGCTGTCCTCGGTCACCCTATCAAAATAGAGAGCATGACAGACGTCATTCCTCCATGAACAACGTACAAAAGAAGTGATTTTCTTACCTTTTTCTTACCTTGCTACCAATTTCTCCTGGAGGCCCACGGGGACCCTGAAAGACATGAGCAAAACATGTATCTATTAACTGCATCAAGGAGGTTATATATCAGTCCTATTTACGTATGTATTTGTCTGTTGGTTAGCAGGGAATCTCAAAAATGACAAAAGAGATTTCAGTGAAAGTTGGTTAAAAGTTGGGCTATGGCCCACAAAAGAAGTGAATACTTTAAATTTGATAGTGCCACTGTGTGGCCATCTATGAAGCACTTTATACCTTTGCTCAAAACTCCTTACTTGTGAGGAGAAGAAGAATAAATACTATTCCTCTGCCTAAAATGTATATCTATCCATATAGATCATTCATGACATACATTTTGCCACTTGATGAACTGTTTTACAAATGGTTATAGAGCCTAACTGACATCAATTCACACAATTCTTCAACTTATTGTGCCATATTTTAATGGCATTTACACAAAGTAATTTTGGGAGAACATGCAAAATTTGATGGCATTCTTCTTAGGCACTGCTACAGCATCACAATGAACTCAAATGACCTCAACATAACAGCTATTAGTCTCACTTGAAACTTTGTATAAATCTTTTTTTGTGCAAATTGTAGAAGTCAAAGATTTAGGGGATTCTTCACAAATCAGTGTAACTGTCTCTTACTATATGATACAGATCTTGATCCAGAATTT
>NW_024628241.1:0-1817 GCF_008729295.1 Plectropomus leopardus | reverse complement strand
ATTCTAGTTAACATACACTGAGTATATAATAGAAGCTGCAGGATTTTCTTTTATTCCCTCAAAGTCTCTTAAAAAAAAAGACATGCCACATAGTATTTGTGATTTTCTGCTAAAATTTATAAATGTGCACACATTGAGGTCATGCAATTCTGCTCCCATTTTTTACACTCCTCCTCCTCCTCCTCCTCTTCCTCTTTCTTGATGTGAAAAGGCTTGATGTTGTAACTGTCCTGCGTATTGAAATTGCAGTTTATCAAATACAGCATAGACACAATTGTATCATGTTACAAAGAATGGAGAATCATAACCTGATAGACTCAAGCTTGACTACTTTGTTACATCTGCTTTAAGTCTAAAACTGTCCTCTTTTCTCCAGATTGTGTTGCTGATTGCATTCATGTGTATCACTCTGCTGGTGGCCAGTCTGGTGTGCCTAACCCTCCCAGGTAAGATTTGGTGGCATAATAGACAACCAGAAATCTATTTTCTGCTTTGCAGACCCACACCCAAACCATAATTACAGGGTAAAACTATATATATATACTATGCATGTCTCTGCTGTTTAAGTGGTTCTTTTTTAGGTTGTAGCTAAAAATTGTAATTCACTTCCTCGTCAACCAAACCCATGGCTCAGTCTGAGGTTGGAAAGATAAAGAGAGCTTATGTTTGTTTTGTCACACGTGTGTTTCAGTGTTTACTGGGCGCTGGCTGATGTCCTTCTGGACAGGAAACTCCAAAATCCACGAGCTGTACACAGCCGCATGCGGCCTGTATGTGTGCTGGCTGTCTATCCGCGGAGTAACTGTGCTGCTGGCCTGGATGCCCCAGGGACGCACAGTCATTGTACGCAAAGTCCAGGAGTGGACGCTCATGGTATGTATCTGTAAGCAGTCTCCATTGTTGACAAACACCAAAACTGGGCAGCAGAGTGGTACTGTAATTAGTGTTTCTTTTTCCAGCTTATGGATTGTGTAGAGGTGGAACTAAATGCAGTGTTTTTGTTAAATGGTTGGTTGCTTATTACAAGATCATTAGCCAATATCCAATACATTAACTTTGCTTGTGCTGCAGCTGTTTTGTCCCATTAAGCAATAAATGTAGTACTATGGAAGGGAAATAATACTTAAGACTACCATACTCTTTGCCTTAATCTTTTGAAGTGTTGACATTTTATGAGTTCGCCGTATGTCCTGGCATCCTTTGCGCAGATTCTGAAGACCCTGGTTGTAGCTCTGCTGGTCGCTGGAGTCATCCCGCTTCTACTGGGCCTGTTGTTTGAACTGGTCATTGTGGCTCCACTCAGGGTTCCCCTGGACCAAACACCCCTCTTCTACCCTTGGCAGGTATGATTGTTGGTCTGTCTTTCTACAGTGACTTCCTTTTGGTGGTCCATTGTTGTTGCCCATTTGTGTTCCTAAACTTGTGTCACAAAATACCCAGTTCTTTTATCCGTGTTCATCCATTCATCTTTCTGATATTTGCAGGACTGGGCTCTCGGAGTGCTCCATGCCAAAATCATTGCTGCCATCACTCTCATGGGCCCTCAGTGGTGGCTGAAGACTGTTATTGAGCAGGTGGGTTTCAGATGGATGGATATAATTTTATTTATTTAATTAATTTTTTATTTTGTCCTTTAATTTTAGCTTCTGCCCTGATTCTGCTTATTATCATTACTATTATTGTTTTAATTATCAATGTTCTGTGTCCACTGCCTTTTTTGTTACCGTGTTTATCTAATATGTGTCTGCCTCGAATCTCCTACTTAATTCTGCCTTCACTCGTCTGCCCTTTGTCGGCATTATTGACTAACTATTGGG